>NC_057794.1:556078516-556298516 GCF_018294505.1 Triticum aestivum | reverse complement strand
TCTCGCATGATTGATTCCCCCCTTGTCGAGCGCGCTTTTTTGTGCCCTATGTGCATTATATGCCTTCAAAAAACCTGACATGTAATGTCGCTGCTGCCATGTCAGTACAGCACCATCTACTTCCGGGGCCATCACATTCAGGAACCACTTCAGCCTGTCAACACAGACCGCTCGAAGCAAGTCCAACAGAGTGCCAGCACTGGTCGTTATGACATACTCCCTCTGTCCCTTTAACTGTCAAATACGCTCTTATATTATGGGACGGAGGGAGTATCAATGTACTCGTGATCGCCTGACTGGTAAAGCAACAAACAGACCAGTAGGACATCACAGCTAAGCAAGCGGCAGACCACACACTGCGGGAAACTACAACGGCCAATTCTAAAACCTTGTGGTTAATAGATAAACACACATCCATCACGATCCGATACAGTGGGATAAAATCAACACGCAGAGGGAACTAAAATGGCTTTTCAGCTAATAACATACAGCACATGACAACAGCGCAGCGGGTACCTTTGTTCACTACAATTCCACTCCTATGCAGAAAACTATCCGCAAATACAAGTGATGCGCACATGGATGTCCCGCTCACTACCTGCGCCTCAGCTGTTCCGGCACGAGTATGCTCGTTACCTGCGCCTTAGGTCTCTCTGCACAAGCAAAAGGGAAGGGGGAATTTGTTAGGTGCAACTTTTGATGACAAACCATACTGTTAGGAGTTCACGGATTTAAGCAAAGATTTTATTAGGCATGTTATCAGAAGCATGAAAATACGGAGTACATGTTCTTGTGTCTAGTTGAAACATCTAAACTTGTTATCCATGTTAACTAGATTTGTGGTAGGCAATTGTTCCGTGAGCAACATGCACCTTGGAGAGAATCTGCTAAAGAAAGCTACTTCCTAGAGGACAGTAGAAATCATGACTGCGGAAGAGAGGACTTACTCTTGGACCGCGATCTGTGACTGGTGTTGATCTGCTCCCTGTGTTGTCTGCCTGCTGAATCATCTGTGGGCTATCATGCTTGTAGAACGCCTGCAAAGTTCTCACCATAAATGGACGCACGATATTCACCTCCATTGCAGAGAGATTTTTGAGCTGTCAAAATGCAGAAAAAAGGAAACACAAGGCAGTAAGCAAAAGATCAGCTTGTTAACTTATAAAACATAGTCAGCCCAAAACTAGGCTCAGATTGCTGTACCACAAGTAATAAAAAATGTGCAGTAATACTGTAACAAACATGTACGTACGCCACAAGTAAAGCAGTATGCCAGGCTCATCAAAGAAGGAGGGAGGCCTGGGTTTCCGGGATCTACACATTTTCAACCTCGCAATGTTGTCCCATCAGAGGTGGCGGCTGCTGGACGCCCCGGATACTCTTTGTGCTCGAGTCCTCAAAGCTCGGTACTACCCAAACTGCTCAATCCTGGAGGCAGAGGCGAAGGATGGCATTTCTTACACATGCAGAAGTATTCTCAAAGGCATTGCACTCTTCAAGGAAGGAGTAATTTGGCGAGTGGGTCCAGGGGATAACATTAAGGTGTGGGAGGACCCATGGACACCACGGGGTGACACAGAAAACCAAGGTCTGTCCGAGGCAACGCTGTCATTACTAAGGTAAGCGACTTGGTGGATCTAGTAACGGAAGCATGGGATGATCAGTTGGTTGTCGACCTCTTTTCTGAAGAAGATGCAAAAGATATTATAGCTATTCCAATCCGTGAGGGCATGGAAGATCATATTGCTTGGCACTTTGACCCCAAGGGGAGGTTCTCTGTAAAATCAGCTTATCACCTCGGCGTGCGACTCAGGGATGTGCGGCTAAGCCATGACACTGAATCCTCATTGGTTGCAGGTCGTCGTGCTGACATTTGGAGTTGTTATTGGAACCTATCCATGCCGGATAAGGTACGGATTTTCACTCGGAGGCTCGCTCAGAATAGCTTACCGCTGAGAATTTACATAAAGAGGAAGAAGGTTGATCTCGACACAATCTGTCAAATGTGCGGGAGGCTGGATGTAGGGCTGCAAACGAGTCGAGTTCGAGCGAGTTGGAGTTGGCTCAGCTCAACTCATATTAAAATTCGAGCGGGCTTAAACTGAGTGAAGCTCATGATCGAGCTGTAGAACATGACTCGTGCTCAGCTTGTAACGATCTCGAGTCGATCTTGAGCTAGTTTCGAGCTAAATGAGACAGTAAAAATTATAAATTTATAGCAAGTATTTCAAATAGATAAGGACACAACTTTGTACAACCATCTCGTCGTTCTCGGGAGGGATCATCTTGGTCTCTTGAGCCAACTGCAATAAATGGTGGTCTTCGTGGACCAAAAACAAGAAAACGAAGGTGCATATGCTGGGATCTTTTGCTAAAAACAACAGGATATTTAACACATAGTCGACCACATACCAAAATTAGCTCTGCACTTAATTAAGCTTCCATGTTTGCTGGTAAATAAAATGAAGAAAAATCATGGACATCATATATGGTAACAAATTATCTTATTGCCATTTAATAAGTGGCATCATCATTTAACATAATGATATTATGTCGAGCTATCGAGCTAAAATCGAGCGAGCCAATATTGACTCAAGATCGGCTCGTTTCTCGGTCGAGCTACATAAAGTGTTCAAACTCGGCTCGTTTCCTTTCAAATTGATCTCGAATCGAGCCAAAAAAACCAGTCAATCTCGAGCGGCTCACGAGTCTCGAGCTTTTCTTGCAGCCCTAGCTGGTTGAGGTCGAGGGTCATCTATTTGTAAAATGCAAAAACGTGAAACAGGTTTGGAAGCAGCTGGACTTGGGAGGATGTCCACCTAGAATTGGTGAAATGCCAGGCCCGAATGGAGATGTTTGATCAGCTATGCAGTTTGAACAGCAAGCGGCGTAAGATGCTCTTGTTCTGCTGTGGGAGTGGTGGTCCGCCAGAAATAAAGCAAATGCCGGAGACAAGGTGAGATCAACTGAGGATGTATGCGCTGCAGTCAGGAAGCACACTATGGACTTTGCGAAACCAGCCCCAATGCAGCAGGCCGAAGCTGTCCAGAAGGAGAAAGCTGTGTGGTGCAGGCCGAAGGAGAACTTCATCAAGGTGAACTTTGACGCTGCATTTCATGCTGATTTAGGAGCTGTAGCGTGGGGATGTATCTTCAGAACAGATCAGAGGGAGTTCCTCGCAGCGGCTGCTGGGAAGCTTGATTACCTGTCTAGCCCGTTAAATGCAGACGCAGCGGCGTGCATTAAATCGGTTGAGGCTGGGGAAGAGCTGGGGCTGCACAGAGCTATCTCTGAGTCCGACTCCCTCAATCTACTGAATGCTCTAAAGTCAAGAGAAAATGATTCCGTGTCAATCAGAGTCCTACTGAGGGACTCACAGTTTATGTTGAGCTCGTTTTGACAGCTTCGAATTTCATTTCTGTAAGCGTGAATGTAATAAAGAAGGGGAGCCTTGGCGCAGTGGTAAAAGCTGCTGCCTTGTGACCATGAGGTCACGGGTTCAAGTCCTGGAAACAGCCTCTTACAGAAATGTAGGGAAAGGCTGCGTACAATAGACCCAAAGTGGTCGGACCCTTCCCTGGACCCTGCGCAAGCAGGAGCTACATGCACCGGGCTGCCCTTTTTTTAAGCGTGAATGTAATAAAGATGCCCATGAAAAAGTGCGGTAACCGCATATGGCTTTAGGGTAGCGGTAGCCACTTCTATGTGGCATAAGCAGGCCCCGGACTTTGTATCGTCTTTGGTCACCAGCGATCTTGCTGTGCGGGTTTAAGTATGGAATGAAATGTTCCAGTTTAAAAAAAAACCTCATAATTTTGTAACCCATAATCATATTATCAACATTTGAATATTCATAACCCCCAGATGAAAAAATTTGTGAGTTCCATGAGAAACGAGAAGGTTAACCTATAGATACGCATATAAGATCACTTCAAGAAAAACACCAGAACTGTTAATGTAATGGAGAAAAAAGGCGACATATTACACATCTCCATGGTAACTTTAACAGCAGAATTTTAGGAGCCAGTGGCTGGACGTGGAGTTCAAAAAGATACCTTCACAGCATGAGTACGGCCAGATATTGTCTCTAATCCAGTCTCGACCTTATGGAACCTGACATCTCTGATATCCTCGATCAAAGATCTCACCTGTATCAAAACTACAAGTAAGAATCTTTTAAGAAAATCATAGCAAACTAGACAGTACAAATTTTCCTTCAGAATTCTTTATAACTCACCAAGTAAGCATCTGTGATGTCATCACGAGAACTGTACAAAAAAAGAAGAGACTTAGGCTACATATGCTGTTTCTTTAACGGAATTATATAGGTTCTTACTACAGAATAAAAGCAGTCAGAAAGTTGCAAGGTCTGCTTACTGATCAAACAGAAGCTTAGATATTTCGATATAGTGGAATGGTAATGGCTGAAATTCTCTAGGTGACTCCCTTTCTGCATCCAACACCTGTGTTAAGCGCTCTAGCAACAAAGATAACAAACACTTAAGGGGCGAAATAGGCAGTTAAGTATGTATCAAATATAGGCAGTGTCAGTTTCACCAGATGGTGCAACTGAAGGACAAATGGACAAGCACACAAAAATTCAGAAAAAGTGCACGCTGGTCGCATGCATCACTCAGTAAGTTAGAGGTACAGAGCTCCCCTGTATGACTTGTCATATATGCACCGGCATGTAGCAAATATAATCCTATAAGCTACGATACAGGTTTGACAGGAGATGAAGCTACTAAAACAAGCAAGCGAGCGAGCACTCACCAACAGTCATCCACTCGGGTGCACGTATGGTGCACTTGCCACGCCTCTTGAGCGCCACAGCGAGCCACAGAGGGACCTTGCTTGGAATTTGGGGGAAGAAGGGTCCGAAATCCCCCTACATGGTGAAGGTGAGTACAATCTTAGACAAGACTGGCCAGATGTGTAGCACCACTTGACACTTTGTCTGTTGCTTGGTCTGTTGCAAAAAAAAAAAAATGGTTGCCTACAGATCCTTTAAATCTCCATTCAAAAATTGTTCCCAAAATTTTAGCCAACGCAGAGTGGAGGATTCCTTAACCAATGTTTGGCAGGGCAGCCATCGGCAGAAACCAAAGATACCCTAGACATGACTGACCTCTAAAATTGGCCCAACCCTCAGGAATTCCCACATAATGATACTATACAGCAACCAACAGTCAGCAAAACATCGAATGTACCGGTCACTAGACAGCAAATGATGCATAAAGCACCTAGACAAGTACTACAAATGGCCGGAGAAAATCTGAAGAAATGGAGGTGCAGTGAACATGACTAGTGGACTAGGAGAACACTGATAAGTAAAATTCGAAATTCGTTGAGAGCACGCACGCAGATCATGTTCAGGGCCTCCATCCGGATGTTGGGGACGATCTCGACGATCTCATCCTCGGCCACGAACTCCACCTGCACCAAACCAACCAACCAGCCGCCATCACAAAGGGAGCCAGCAGCGGGGGAACAAGCCCTCCTAGGGTCGACAAGGATGCATACAGATGCGGGTGGGCGCAGGGGTCGATTACCTCGGACGGCGAGAAGAGGGAGAGATGCGGGTCGGACTGCCCCGCCATGGCGATTTGGGGGCGGATCTAGATGGTGCGCCGGGTGCCTCGAAGCCCGATGGCCGAAGACCGGGACGGAGTGGAGACGGCGGGAACGCGACGCGCCGGCGAGGAAGAACCGGAAAGAGGTGGGAGTGGAGGTGGGAGTGGGAGTGGGATTGGGATTGGGATTGGGGCGCCGGCGGTGGGAAACGCTGTCGCTAGGGCGGCACCGCGGGAGCTCCAATTTTTCCTCAAAAAAAAAAAACTTTTCCTTTTCAGCTAAAATATAAATAGGATTATGAGTTCTTATTTGTCTTTTAAGAAAACTTCAGAGCGCGTTTCATTTTAAAAATATCTTATTTTTACACTATATTTTTTCAATCTGATCTCTATCACTTTATATAAAAATGTAAATGTGTGCATAGTGAGTTGCGTCGACTGCTCATTCTAACGATGGTAGTGGTTGTTCGGTGGTCTAAAGACCTCGATGTAATTTTTTTTATTATATTTGACTTGTTTTGTATTTTTAATGAATTTCTATAATAGACAGAAGATTTGTAAAAACAAAGTACAACATCCTAGTATCTTGTGTTTATCTTTCTTTTTCTTCAGATGAGTTTTTTTTTCTTTTAAACTGTCACTAGAGGATAGGCTCCTCGTTATAGTATTTTTTTCGATAAAGGATAGGTTTTATTGATTCATAATGTCACCTCAAGAGAATATAAGCACCATCGATCCAACCTCTTTATAATTAGAAAGCACCTAACCAACACTTAATGCACGCGCACACACAGAAAAACAAAAATGTGACGTGTGAATGTCCCGTTAAAGTAAACTCTAGCATGTATAAATAACCATTAACATCAACCACCACAAAAGTTTGGGGAGCACGCACTTTCCCGATCATTCTCCGCACACAATTGCTTCGCGGTCCATAAAGTCATTGAATTCCGTAAAAGGGCACATCAAGTTTTAAGTTTTAGCTTCTGAAAGATAGTGATCTTGTTCATTCATGTCAAATTTCAGCATTCGAAACCTGATGAAGTTTTGTAAACTTGTCAAAACGTATTTAAAAATGGTATTATTTCAAAGCCATCGTCACAAGGAACATGAAATAAAACATAACTTGGGCTTTTTGTTCAAAAGATATAAAAGGTTCAAATTAAAAAGCAAAAAAATGGGGTTGGCTCCCTCGCACCTGTGTGCCACAAATCGCCTTCCTCAACCAGCACCGGTGACAACACCCGGACTATGAAAAAATTGCTTCAATAACGACACTTCCAATAAAAGAATGTCGTGCAACGGTCAGCGTCTCCAGGTATAACACGATCTTGGGTTTTTACTCTGAAGAAGTCCAAACAAAAACCTCATGACCACCGCCATCATACACATAGTTGAGCAACCATGTGCCACACCTGCACCTGCACCAATGCCGCACACCTTGCACCGTCGCGAGGGTGTCATGCTCGTCATCGCTTCCCCAGAACTCATGAGACAAAACCCACCACGACAAAATCAACACTCCAAAAAAGCTATTTACTAAAGCATTTTGGAGGGTTGTTTCTTTTTCATGACTTCCACGACTGTTATTTCGGGATGAAAATTTGCAAGCACCGAGAACATTGTCAAATTTTGCACCAGAAACATTTCAGACTTTTTTATTTTGTTTTATTTTTTCAGAATTTACTGTTCATCCCAAGCTCAAATGAGTTTGGAAGTAGAAGGGTACTTCCGGACCATAGTGAAATACTTTGCTAATTTAGCTTGCAGCGTGCCCCGGCTTTCAAAAATCGCTAACTCCACTACTGCACATAGACATATATAGGTAGAGTAAACCTATGCCACTCCAATCCCACAAGGTCGATTGGCATTACTTGCTTGACGCTTCTTCTATGTAGAGGGTGCTCCTGCTATGTAGAGGGAGCTCTACATATATTTGCTACATGCCGGTGCATATATGACAAGTCATACAGGGGAGCTCTGTACCTCTAACTTACTGAGTGATGCATGCGACCAGCGTGCACTTTTTCTGAATTTTTGTGTGCTTGTCCATTTGTCCTTCAGTTGCACCATCTGGTGAAACTGACACTGCCTATATTTGATACATACTTAACTGCCTATTTCGCCCCTTAAGTGTTTGTTATCTTTGTTGCTAGAGCGCTTAACACAGGTGTTGGATGCAGAAAGGGAGTCACCTAGAGAATTTCAGCCATTACCATTCCACTATATCGAAATATCTAAGCTTCTGTTTGATCAGTAAGCAGACCTTGCAACTTTCTGACTGCTTTTATTCTGTAGTAAGAACCTATATAATTCCGTTAAAGAAACAGCATATGTAGCCTAAGTCTCTTCTTTTTTTGTACAGTTCTCGTGATGACATCACAGATGCTTACTTGGTGAGTTATAAAGAATTCTGAAGGAAAATTTGTACTGTCTAGTTTGCTATGATTTTCTTAAAAGATTCTTACTTGTAGTTTTGATACAGGTGAGATCTTTGATCGAGGATATCAGAGATGTCAGGTTCCATAAGGTCGAGACTGGATTAGAGACAATATCTGGCCGTACTCATGCTGTGAAGGTATCTTTTTGAACTCCACGTCCAGCCACTGGCTCCTAAAATTCTGCTGTTAAAGTTACCATGGAGATGTGTAATATGTCGCCTTTTTTCTCCATTACATTAACAGTTCTGGTGTTTTTCTTGAAGTGATCTTATATGCGTATCTATAGGTTAACCTTCTCGTTTCTCATGGAACTCACAAATTTTTTCATCTGGGGGTTATGAATATTCAAATGTTGATAATATGATTATGGGTTACAAAATTATGAGGTTTTTTTTTAAACTGGAACATTTCATTCCATACTTAAACCCGCACAGCAAGATCGCTGGTGACCAAAGACGATACAAAGTCCGGGGCCTGCTTATGCCACATAGAAGTGGCTACCGCTACCCTAAAGCCATATGCGGTTACCGCACTTTTTCATGGGCATCTTTATTACATTCACGCTTAAAAAAAGGGCAGCCCGGTGCATGTAGCTCCTGCTTGCGCAGGGTCCAGGGAAGGGTCCGACCACTTTGGGTCTATTGTACGCAGCCTTTCCCTACATTTCTGTAAGAGGCTGTTTCCAGGACTTGAACCCGTGACCTCATGGTCACAAGGCAGCAGCTTTTACCACTGCGCCAAGGCTCCCCTTCTTTATTACATTCACGCTTACAGAAATGAAATTCGAAGCTGTCAAAACGAGCTCAACATAAACTGTGAGTCCCTCAGTAGGACTCTGATTGACACGGAATCATTTTCTCTTGACTTTAGAGCATTCAGTAGATTGAGGGAGTCGGACTCAGAGATAGCTCTGTGCAGCCCCAGCTCTTCCCCAGCCTCAACCGATTTAATGCACGCCGCTGCGTCTGCATTTAACGGGCTAGACAGGTAATCAAGCTTCCCAGCAGCCGCTGCGAGGAACTCCCTCTGATCTGTTCTGAAGATACATCCCCACGCTACAGCTCCTAAATCAGCATGAAATGCAGCGTCAAAGTTCACCTTGATGAAGTTCTCCTTCGGCCTGCACCACACAGCTTTCTCCTTCTGGACAGCTTCGGCCTGCTGCATTGGGGCTGGTTTCGCAAAGTCCATAGTGTGCTTCCTGACTGCAGCGCATACATCCTCAGTTGATCTCACCTTGTCTCCGGCATTTGCTTTATTTCTGGCGGACCACCACTCCCACAGCAGAACAAGAGCATCTTACGCCGCTTGCTGTTCAAACTGCATAGCTGATCAAACATCTCCATTCGGGCCTGGCATTTCACCAATTCTAGGTGGACATCCTCCCAAGTCCAGCTGCTTCCAAACCTGTTTCACGTTTTTGCATTTTACAAATAGATGACCCTCGACCTCAACCAGCTAGGGCTGCAAGAAAAGCTCGAGACTCGTGAGCCGCTCGAGATTGACTGGTTTTTTTGGCTCGATTCGAGATCAATTTGAAAGGAAACGAGCCGAGTTTGAACACTTTATGTAGCTCGACCGAGAAACGAGCCGATCTTGAGTCAATATTGGCTCGCTCGATTTTAGCTCGATAGCTCGACATAATATCATTATGTTAAATGATGATGCCACTTATTAAATGGCAATAAGATAATTTGTTACCATATATGATGTCCATGATTTTTCTTCATTTTATTTACCAGCAAACATGGAAGCTTAATTAAGTGCAGAGCTAATTTTGGTATGTGGTCGACTATGTGTTAAATATCCTGTTGTTTTTAGCAAAAGATCCCAGCATATGCACCTTCGTTTTCTTGTTTTTGGTCCACGAAGACCACCATTTATTGCAGTTGGCTCAAGAGACCAAGATGATCCCTCCCGAGAACGACGAGATGGTTGTACAAAGTTGTGTCCTTATCTATTTGAAATACTTGCTATAAATTTATAATTTTTACTGTCTCATTTAGCTCGAAACTAGCTCAAGATCGACTCGAGATCGTTACAAGCTGAGCACGAGTCATGTTCTACAGCTCGATCATGAGCTTCACTCAGTTTAAGCCCGCTCGAATTTTAATATGAGTTGAGCTGAGCCAACTCCAACTCGCTCGAACTCGACTCGTTTGCAGCCCTACATCCAGCCTCCCGCACATTTGACAGATTGTGTCGAGATCAACCTTCTTCCTCTTTATGTAAATTCTCAGCGGTAAGCTATTCTGAGCGAGCCTCCGAGTGAAAATCCGTACCTTATCCGGCATGGATAGGTTCCAATAACAACTCCAAATGTCAGCACGACGACCTGCAACCAATGAGGATTCAGTGTCATGGCTTAGCCGCACATCCCTGAGTCGCACGCCGAGGTGATAAGCTGATTTTACAGAGAACCTCCCCTTGGGGTCAAAGTGCCAAGCAATATGATCTTCCATGCCCTCACGGATTGGAATAGCTATAATATCTTTTGCATCTTCTTCAGAAAAGAGGTCGACAACCAACTGATCATCCCATGCTTCCGTTACTAGATCCACCAAGTCGCTTACCTTAGTAATGACAGCGTTGCCTCGGACAGACCTTGGTTTTCTGTGTCACCCCGTGGTGTCCATGGGTCCTCCCACACCTTAATGTTATCCCCTGGACCCACTCGCCAAATTACTCCTTCCTTGAAGAGTGCAATGCCTTTGAGAATACTTCTGCATGTGTAAGAAATGCCATCCTTCGCCTCTGCCTCCAGGATTGAGCAGTTTGGGTAGTACCGAGCTTTGAGGACTCGAGCACAAAGAGTATCCGGGGCGTCCAGCAGCCGCCACCTCTGATGGGACAACATTGCGAGGTTGAAAATGTGTAGATCCCGGAAACCCAGGCCTCCCTCCTTCTTTGATGAGCCTGGCATACTGCTTTACTTGTGGCGTACGTACATGTTTGTTACAGTATTACTGCACATTTTTTATTACTTGTGGTACAGCAATCTGAGCCTAGTTTTGGGCTGACTATGTTTTATAAGTTAACAAGCTGATCTTTTGCTTACTGCCTTGTGTTTCCTTTTTTCTGCATTTTGACAGCTCAAAAATCTCTCTGCAATGGAGGTGAATATCGTGCGTCCATTTATGGTGAGAACTTTGCAGGCGTTCTACAAGCATGATAGCCCACAGATGATTCAGCAGGCAGACAACACAGGGAGCAGATCAACACCAGTCACAGATCGCGGTCCAAGAGTAAGTCCTCTCTTCCGCAGTCATGATTTCTACTGTCCTCTAGGAAGTAGCTTTCTTTAGCAGATTCTCTCCAAGGTGCATGTTGCTCACGGAACAATTGCCTACCACAAATCTAGTTAACATGGATAACAAGTTTAGATGTTTCAACTAGACACAAGAACATGTACTCCGTATTTTCATGCTTCTGATAACATGCCTAATAAAATCTTTGCTTAAATCCGTGAACTCCTAACAGTATGGTTTGTCATCAAAAGTTGCACCTAACAAATTCCCCCTTCCCTTTTGCTTGTGCAGAGAGACCTAAGGCGCAGGTAACGAGCATACTCGTGCCGGAACAGCTGAGGCGCAGGTAGTGAGCGGGACATCCATGTGCGCATCACTTGTATTTGCGGATAGTTTTCTGCATAGGAGTGGAATTGTAGTGAACAAAGGTACCCGCTGCGCTGTTGTCATGTGCTGTATGTTATTAGCTGAAAAGCCATTTTAGTTCCCTCTGCGTGTTGATTTTATCCCACTGTATCGGATCGTGATGGATGTGTGTTTATCTATTAACCACAAGGTTTTAGAATTGGCCGTTGTAGTTTCCCGCAGTGTGTGGTCTGCCGCTTGCTTAGCTGTGATGTCCTACTGGTCTGTTTGTTGCTTTACCAGTCAGGCGATCACGAGTACATTGATACTCCCTCCGTCCCATAATATAAGAGCGTATTTGACAGTTAAAGGGACAGAGGGAGTATGTCATAACGACCAGTGCTGGCACTCTGTTGGACTTGCTTCGAGCGGTCTGTGTTGACAGGCTGAAGTGGTTCCTGAATGTGATGGCCCCGGAAGTAGATGGTGCTGTACTGACATGGCAGCAGCGACATTACATGTCAGGTTTTTTGAAGGCATATAATGCACATAGGGCACAAAAAAGCGCGCTCGACAAGGGGGGAATCAATCATGCGAGATGTGAAATTAACAGTTGGTGTGACCGTTGCCGCTCCAGTGTTCATTGGCAGCTGAAACAAATCGCTGGTCAGTGGAATAATATTTCAGGAACGGCTGAGAAAAAAAAAGGAAAAGATGTTGGGGTGAGAGAGGCTCGAACTCTCGACCTCAGGATCACTCGCTTTAGCTATGAGACCTACGCGCTAGCCAACTGCGCCACCACCCCGTTGTGTTTGGATTGGAAACTAGGGCTATATGGAACAACTCAGTTTTAATGGGCCCTGGGCCAGAACGCTCGCATATCATCCAGCGTCCAGTAGGTTTCAGCTTTTTTCTACTTCATTTTTAATGGTGTTTTTATTTTAGTTTTAACTACTTCATTTTAGTACTTACTAGTAGTATTATTACACAAAAACATAAACTTGATACTTTGGTTACTTCTCAAGATGAAGCATCCAGCTTGATATGTTTCAGCTTTTTTCTACTAAACTTGGAGCTTCCAACACAACGAATTACAAACTTTCTATTTTCAAATCGATAAAAATAAACTTGTACTACACATTGAGGATTCTAACTTGGTGGGCTGTGTGACTTTCTACTACCCAAATGGATGCTATCAACTCGATGAATTGCAACTTTCTCTTGTCAGGTCGAAGCTTACAACTTGATGAATTGCAATTTTCAGTTACCATCCAACCTTGTATGCCTAGATGTGTTTGCATGAGTTGCTCAGAAAAGATACATGAAGACATCATCATCATCATCATCATCATCATCATCATCATCATCATCATACTATTGGGTATATTTAAGAATCATTTTTCACTGACCATAGGTTTGTCTTATGTCATCCACTCTCCGTCTCTCACCCCTCTATTCAAACACACTCGACACATGGGAGATCTTGTGATCACAGCTGTAGTGGTGTATCCTAGGAAAGGTAAGTATGAAGGGAAAATGATGAACTAATTGTTGATGCCGCTTCCAAGACAATGAGCACCATGATACCTCAGACAAAAAGAGAGAAAAGCATCATTGAGACCAGCAGAAATATATGAGAAAGCACTTGGCACAACATGAGCGTTAGTTTTCATTGACCGGAAACATAAGTTAGTCTTCATTGACCGGAAACACAACTACACAAATTGACTTTATATGACGTGAACAATGATCAAAGATTACACACTTGTTGCTGTTTTTTGTTGGAAATCTGAATCTGACATGACATTTATCTGTCTACCACGTCAGTGAGCGCAACAGGAAAGCAATAAAGATTTTGCTTAACTGTGTTATAATTTCTGTGAAAAATTGTATCACAAAGGTTTCGTGGTGTAGTTGGTTATCACGTCAGTCTAACACACTGAAGGTCTCCGGTTCGAACCCGGGCGGAGCCAAATTATTTTTCTTCCTTTTTTTTTGCAATTTTAACAGTGAAAAAAAAGGAAAAAAATGGCCCATGCAGGTCTCGAACCTGCGACCTTCGCGTTATTAGCACGACGCTCTAACCAGCTGAGCTAATAGGCCTTTCTGGTAACGCTTTTCCAATTAGTTTACTTATGGAGACGCTCGGCTTACCAACAAGCTGAATAGCAAAAATACTCGTTCACCACTATCCAAATTTTATGATTTGATGGATCAAGTCCCGAAAAACTTGAAGGTAAAGAAATCCCTCGCGCAGTCGACGAACCCTGTTTTTATTATTTTATATGCTGGAATCAACTAGTTTGGGAGGGAGAGTTGGAATTTAAACGGCGCCGCTCGTTGGGCGTCGTTTCCTTTGTAGAGGCCATGTCAAGGAGCTCGACACCTCTCCACTCTTACAATATTGTCTCTAGGTGAAAACATAGTGTCCTGGCTCTAGCCACTTCAGCATAGGAGAACTTCTGGCGAAAGTGTTGTTCTGCTCCCGGGTGAACACTAAATTTTGAAGAAAATAGAAAAATATGATTATTTTGTGCGATAAACATTGTTTAATGTTTTACTAACATGCAAAGTTTCATGATGGGAAAACATCCACGGGTGGACAAAAAAAAAACAATGTTCCAAAATGCTTTAAAAATTGGCCCTTTTCGCAACATTTTTTTTTCTAGGCACATTGTCGAGTACTCCCTCTGTCCCAAAATATAAGAACGTTTTTGACACTAGTATAGTGTAAAAAAACGTTCTTATATAAGAACGTTTTTGACACTAGTATAGTGTAAAAAACGTTCTTATATTTTGGGACAGAGGGAGTACTTGTGAATTTGTGATACATCAGTCTTGAGACTAATCTTGTGCTCACTATGTTTATAAGATAATAAGGTTTATCACTTGCTCAATACCTTACGCTTCTTTGTTTTTAAAGGCGTCGCCGCTGCCCTTCTCGGACAGTTCTTCGCGACAGCTCATTCGGCGCGGACGGCGGGCGGGGAGCAGATGGATGCCCGCACGCTGTTCGGTGTTATGCCTAAAGCGGGGGAGAAGGCGCATGGCAACGTGGAGAGGAGATGTTCAACATCAACCACGATGGAGGCGATGGAGGAGGTGGCTATGAGGACGGACAGGTGGAAGACTCGGATCCCACCTAGTTCGGCTACTACACTCACATGCAACAGGGATACACCCAGGCGGGCACGCAACAGTCGTACACCCAGACCAGCACGAGCACACAACAACATGATTGAGCCAACGAACAACAGGAGGAGGAGGAGAAGGTGGAGGACGGTGGACGATGATCCAGATGATTTTTCCGGCAATCTGAAGAAGGGTAGAGGACAAAACTTCAACATGCGGGAGGACGAGCTGTTTGTGTGATGCATGGTTGACCATTAGCCTCGATCCGATCCATGACATAGAGCAAAAGGGCACAACATTTTGGTCCAACATTCATAGATGGTTCCATGAACACAAGCATTTCACGCCCTACTCCGACGCGGTCTTCCACAACCGTGAATTAAAGTCCCTCAACCATTGGTGGTACACCATCCAAGGGGGTCGTGTCCAAGTATTGCGGCCACTTGGCGCATCTCATCGCACGGTGTCCTAATGGCGCACAAATCACCGAGCAAGTAAGTTCATTTGGCCGGATATGCATAGTTTTGTTGATCAGTAGCCGGATATACATAGTTTTGTAGCCGAATATGCATAGTTTTGTTGATCGGTAGCTAGATATGCATAATTTTGTTGATCAGTAGCCAGATATGTATATTTTTGTAGCCGGATATGCATAGTTTTGTCGACCAGTAGCCGAATATGCATAATTTTGTAACCGGATATGCATAGTTTTGTTGATCACTTGCCGGATATGCATAGTTTTGTAGCCGGATATGCATCATTTTGTTGATCACTTGCCAGATATGCATTCTTGACAAGGTTTTAATTTGTAGCCTTCTCGTGCGTTGACGGTGTTCAAGAAGTTGGAGAAGAAAAACTTCACCGTCATGCATTGTTTGTTGAAGTTGAATGGACAATCAAAGTGGAACACATTCATAGCCATGACCGTCGCCCAAGCCACCGAGGAAGAAACCAGTGACCCAAGCGACCCAATGATAGAACCGCCCAAGAAGGTTAGAAAAGTGTTTCAGGCAAAGAAATGAGAGTAGGAGAGGACGAAGCGAGAAGGTGCGGCGGTCAAGATGACAGACAGGTTTGAGGACATCTTGACCAAGAAGGAGGAGTCAAACGTCAAGCGCTCGGACAACGAGGAGGAATAAAGGGGAAATATTTAAAGTGTTGATGGAGGCGATCGAGAAGAAGTTCAAGCTTGAAGAGAAGAGGGCCATGATCGAAGAGAAGAAGGCCATACTCGAGGAGAAGAAGGTGATGCTCTTGAATTTGGAGGGCCAATGTGGAGGAGCCAAGATGTTGTCCTTGAATTTGGACTCTTTGGATGCGGACGCAAGAATGATCGTGCAAGTCGTCCGCTATAAAATGTTGCAACGACATAAAGTTAAGTTGGAAGCGGCGGACAAGGAGGAGGAGGAGGCGGAGGCAGAGGCTGCCTACGCGCCGGCGACGACACCTTGAGCGTGGATGCTTGGATTACCGGTCTGGTAGGGCAAAAAATCTTAATTTTCGGCCCAGACTGTTGGACTCGTATTCTTTTGTGATCGGGCATGTGGAAATTTAAGCATACTTGTCTCTCTTTGGTTGTTATCGGACATGTGATCCGGCACTGGTGTGATCTGGCGCGTGCTATGCATCGGACTTTATTAGAATTTTAAATTGCCATTTACTGACGGACATATACAGAATAGCATCGGATGACCGATTTATGTATTCGTGTTGGAGTAAATTTATAAGTCGGTGTTGAAGATGCGCTATGGCCTCTCTTTTGTAGACATGATTTCCACTGTCCTCGAGGAAGTACTTTTCGCTTCCCTTGCCAGATTCACTCCATGGTGCTAGTTGCTCTAGAGATGATCGCCTACCACAAATCTAGTCAACATGACCATTCATCACCTTGAGTGGGCCAATACGATGCATAACAAGTTTGAATCAGTACTCGTATCTGCTTTCATGCTCCTGATAAAATCATTGTTTTTTTTTTGCAAATGTGATAAAATCCTTGCTTAGATCCGTGAACTCCCTAATTGTAAGTTTTGTCGGGAAAAGTCACACATAACAAATTTGCCCTTCACATTTGCTTGTGCAGAGAGACCTAAGGCAGGCGACGAGCAAGATATGCATGTACCTGCCACTTGTACTCGCAGATAATTGTCTGCGTAAAGTGTGGATAGTTTTTTTTTCGAAACAGATAAAGTGTGGATTGCAGTGCTCATTCTCCTAGTTGAAAGCCAGTTTAGTTCCCTTTTCTCCTATTGTATCGGGTATTAATTGATGTGTGCTTAGCTATTAAGCATAAGGTTTTAGGATTGTTCTACTCGACATGATTGTGTCTTAACAGCGAGCGCTTTGTTAGTTTTATTGGTATGACGTTGTTGGACTCGCTGTCAGTCGTCTGTGTTCACAGACTGCACAAGGGAAGGGAGGGGCAGATCCAAGTGTACGTAGAACAGCAGGACGACGAGACGGTGCAGGAAGCTCAGCAGATACATGTATATTGCCGAACCTTACCAGTCTCAGGCATCAGCAGAACGGAGAAAAAACACTAGTCGGTGGAATAATAATTCAGGAATGGCTGAATGCTGACGGAAAAAAAGAAAAAGAAAAATGTTGGGGTGAGAGAGGCTCGAACTCTCGACCTCAGGATCACTCACGTTAGCTATGAGACCTACGCGCTAGCCAACTGCGCCACCACCCCTTAATGACTTAAATTCGAAGCACCACTTTCTATTCCTTGGCCACATTCTAATTTTCCATTTCCCTTCTAGTTTAACAAATCGAAATTTGATCAACTACAACTTTTTTTTACTGAACTCGGAGTTTACAAATTCTAACTGAACGATAATTTTTCTATTTTCGGGTTCGGTAAATTTTAATGTGACACTATGCATTGAAGTTTCTTAAAAAAAACTCATATTCTATTACAGAAGTTCACTGGAAGTACGACACATTTCAATCACCTTTTTTTTGCGAGTAAATCGGGAGCTCTTTATTCAACATCGACAGCACTAGCAGAATCTGCTAGGAGGCTGGTTACAAGAAAACTAGGAGTAGATTGAAGCCAACACTCCGTAACATTTAATGTGCTGGCTTGCTTTGCACAGAGATGAGCGGAGACGTTGCCTGCCCTACCAACATGTTGAACTACAAAGGACTTAAAAGAAGGAACATGCTCCCCAATTTCTAAGAAGATAGGCGCCACCACCGCACGGGATGTTTGGCGCGAATTCCAAAGATTCACAATCTCCAAATTGTCAGACTCAAGAACCACTTCTGCATAGCCTCTCAGACGAGCGAAGATGACTCCGTCACAAATGGCAAGAGCTTCAGCTATCAACTGATCCGTGATCCCAGGGTAGGGTTTGCACCATGCCGCAAGAAAGGAAGGCCGAGATCGAGCAACACCCCCTATCCCTCCCCTTCTTGCATCCATTGCAATACTTCCATCAGTATTTATTTTGATCCAGCCCAACTCTGGTGGGCGCCAGCCATGGCCCGGCAAAGTACGGGCATGCTCACGAGGCAGCTACAGAACTGCTAGGGTTTCCCGCACCTTTCTCATGGATTGGCTAGGATTGAACGCAGCTTTGTCGTGGGTGATATTGTTCCGAGAGGTCCAAATCGTTCACATAACAGTCACTAGAGTCGCTCTTTCAGACTGAAAATATATCGTCACATAGGATATCCCTTGACCAGGTTAGCGGGTGCAGGATCGGCCTTTTAACATTTAGCCACCCTGGTGTTGCATCCCAAAACTGCCTCGCGCGAGGGCACTCCAGTAGTGCGTGCATCATATCTTCATCAGACTGAAGACACAATTTGCATGTGCTTACCGTCGCAATATGGCGGTATTTCAGAGTGGCTTCGACGGGGAGAATGCCTTGCAACACCCGCCACCAGAAGACTCTCACTTTGGGAATGACTTTGAGCTTCCACAAACGAGACCACATCTGTTTATCTGTCATTGAAGATTCGGTAGTCGTCCCTTCCTCTAGAGCAATATGCTCGTTGCGAGTCATTAGAGCACGATACACTGATTTTACAGTGTAGCAACCCGATCGTTCAAAAGCCCATGCCAACGAATCATCACCCCCTCCCTGCCTCAATGGAATGTTGAGAATAGCATCGGCATCTGGGGGTATGAAGTTCTCGCGCACCACATCCACCAGCCACTACCCATTGCTGGGGTCAATGAGGTCCGCCACAAAATTCACCTGAGCAGTACCAATTCTGCAGACCGTTGACATAGATATAGTGCCCGGAATCCACTTGTCGTTCCATATAGAAATTGTAGTGCCGTCTCCTATACGCTTAAGGAGACCAATCTGCAATGCGTCCCTCCCAGCGATGATAGCGCGCCAAGTTGAAGAGGAGAACCGAGGAGCTGCGGCTTGCATAAAATCACATGTAGGGTAATATCTTCCTTTGAGAACTCGAGCACACAGGGAATCAGGATTTGTCATCAATCGACATTCGTGTTTCCCGAGTAGAGCCGTGTTAAACAGCTCGAGGTCCCGGAATCCCATCCCTCCTTTCGCCTTTGGCTTGGTTAAAGCGTCCCATGCTTTCCAGTGTAATGATCTGCGATCAAGGGAACTACTCCACCAATATTTAGCCGAGTAAGAGACAAGACTCTTACATACCTTCTTGGTTAGCTTAAAGCAACTCATACTGAACATGGGAATGGCCTGGGCAATCGCCTTAATCCGTACTTCCCGTCCAGCACAGGAAATCAGACGTTCTGATCCGCCTTGGAGTTTGTTTTGAATCCTCTCCCCAATATGATCGAATGTCCCATTTGTGATCCTACCCACATCGGTGGGTAGACCTAGATAGCGCTCGCTAAAAGCTTCCACTGAAATATTCAGTGTTTGCTTTAGCAGCAACTTAGTCGGAGCCGGAGTGTTTGGACTAAAATAAATAGAGCTTTTTTCCTTGTTAACCGCTTGGCCCGAACCTTCCTCATATATTCTCAAAATCTCATTTAGTCTGTGAGCACTCTGCTCCTTTGCTTGCATAAAGATCAAACTGTCGTCCGCAAACAAGAGATGGTTGATCCATGGTGAGCGGTAGCTTACTCTTATACCTTTATCCACCTCCTGTCCACCGAAACGGTTCAATAATGATGTTAGTCCTTCCGCACAAAGCAAGAAAAAGGTACGGAGATATGGGACACCCCTGTCGTAAACCCCTCGACGGGGTAAAGAACAGAAGGAGCTCGCCATTGACACGGATGGAAAATCTGACAGAGGAGATGCACTTCATGACAAGGCGAACAAACTCCACTCCAAAACCAAGTTTCACTCCAAAACCAAGTTTGAGCATGACGGCCTGTAGATAGTGCCATTCAACCCGGTCGTAGGCTTTCACCATGTCTAGCTTGATTGCACAAACTGGATTGCCCCCTTTTTTCCTTCTTCTCATTGCATGCACGCTCTCATGTGCAATGAGGATATTATCGGTTATCAGCCGGCCGGGGACGAAGGCACTCTGTTCTGCACCCACAATCTCATCCAAACACTCACGAACTCGGTTAGCGATTGCTTTGGCAGCGATCTTATGAAGGAAATATGCCCTAGAGGCAATAATAAAGTTATTATTTATTTCCTTATATCATGATAAATGTTTATTATTCATGCTAGAATTGTATTAACCGGAAACATAATACATGTGTGAATACATAGACAAACAGAGTGTCACTAGTATGCCTCTACTTGACTAGCTCGTTAATCAAAGATGGTTATGTTTCCTAACCATGGACAAAGAGTTGTTATTTGATTAACGGGATCACATCATTAGGTGAATGATCTGATTGACATGACCCATTCCATTAGCTTAGCACCCGATCGTTTAGTATGTTGCTATTGCTTTCTTCATGACTTATACATGTTCCTATGACTATGAGATTATGCAACTCCCGTTTACCGGAGGAACACCTTGTGTGCTACCAAACGTCACAACGTAACTGGGTGATTATAAAGGTGCTCTACAGGTGTCTCCAAAGGTACATGTTGGGTTGGCGTATTTCGAGATTAGGATTTGTCACTCCGATTGTCGGAGAGGTATCTCTGGGCCCTCTCGGTAATGCACATCACATAAGCCTTGCAAGCATTGCAACTAATGAGTTAGTTGTGAGATGATGTATTACCGAACGAGTAAAGAGACTTGCCGGTAACGAGATTGAACTAGGTATTGAGATACCGACGATCGAATCTCGGGCAAGTAACATACCGATGACAAAGGAAACAACGTATGTTGTTATGCGGTCTGACCGATAAAGATCTTCGTAGAATATGTAGGAGCCAATATGGGCATCCAGGTCCCGCTATTGGTTATTGACCGGAGACGTGTCTCGGTCATGTCTACATTGTTCTCGAACCCGTAGGGTCCGCACGCTTAAGGTTTCGATGACAGTTATATTATGAGTTTATGAGTTTTGATGTACCGAAGAAGTTCGGAGTTCCGGATGAGATCGGGGACATGACGAGGAGTCTCGAAATGGTCGAGACGTAAAAATCGATATATTGGACGACTATATTCGGACATCGGAAAGGTTCCGAGTGATTCGAGTATTTTTCGGAGTACCGGAGAGTTACGGGAATTCGCCGGGAGATGTATTGGGCCTTATTGGGCCATACGGGAAAGAGAGAGGGGCTACCTAGGGCAGCCCGCGCGCCCCCCCAAGGCCTAGTCCGAATTGGACTAGGGGGAGGGGCTGCGCCCCTTCCTTGTTTCCTACTCCTACTACATGGAAGGACTCCTAGTTGGACTAGGAAAGGGAATCCTACTCCCGGTGGGAGTAGGACTCCCCTAGGCGCGCCATAGAGAGGGCCAGCCCTCCCCTCCTCCACTCCTTTATATACGGGGGCAGGGGCACCCCATAGACACACAAGTTGATCCACGTGATCATATTCTTAGCCGTGTGCGGCGCCCCCTACCACCATAGTCCTCGATAATATTGTAGCGGTGCTTAGGCGAAGCCCTGCGATAGTAGTACATCAAGATCGTCACCACGCCATCGTGCTGACGGAACTCTTCCCCGACACTTTGCTGGATCGGAGTCCGGGGATCGTCATCGAGCTGAACGTGTGCTAGAACTCGGAGGTGTCGTAGTTTCGGTGCTTGATCGGTCGGGCCGTGGAGACGTACGACTACATCAACCAAACGCTTCCGTTGTCGATCTACAAGGGTACGTAGATCACACTCTCCCCTCTCGTTGCTATGCATCACCATGATATTGCGTGTGCGTAGGAAAATTTTGAAATTACTACGTTCCCCAACAGTGGCATCCGAGCCTAGGTTTTATGTGTTGATGTTATATGCACGAGTAGAACACAAGTGAGTTGTGGGCGATATAAGTCATACTGCTTACCAGCATATCATACTTTGGTTCGGCGGTATTGTTGGACGAAGCAGCCCGGACCGACATTATGCGTACGCTTACGCGAGACCGGTTCTCCCGACGTGCTTTGTACATAGGTGGCTTGCGGGTGACAGTTTCTCCAACTTTAGTTGAACCGAGTGTGGCTACGCCCGGTCCTTGCGAAGGTTAAAACAGCACCAACTTGACAAACTATCATTGTGGTTTTGATGCGTAGGTAAGATTGGTTCTTGCTTAAGCCCGTAGCAGCCACGTAAAACTTGCAACAACAAAGTAGAGGACGTCTAACTTGTTTTTGCAGGGCATGTTGTGATGTGATATGGTCAAGACATGATGCTAAATTTTATTGTATGAGATGATCATGTTTTGTAACCGAGTTATCGGCAACTGACAGGAGCCATATGGTTGTCGCTTTATTGTATGCAATGCAATCGCGCTGTAATGCTTTACTTTATCACTAAGCGGTAGCGATAGTCGTGGAAGCATAAGATTGGCGAGACGACAACGATGCTACGATGGAGATGAAGGAAATATGCCCTAGAGGCAATAATAAAGTTATTGTTTATTTCCTTATATCATGATAAATGTTTATTATTCATGCTAGAATTGTATTAACCGGAAACATAATACTTGTGTGAATACATAGACAAACAAAGTGTCACTAGTATGCCTCTACTTGACTAGCTCGTTAATCGAAGATGGTTATGTTTCATAACCATAAACAAAAGAGTTGTTATTTGATTAACGGGATCACATCATTAGGAGAATGATGTGATTGACATGACCCATTCCATTAGCTTAGCACCTGATCGTTTAGTATATTGCTATTGCTTTCTTCATGACTTATACATGTTCCTATGACTATGAGATTATGCAACTCTCGTTTGCCGGAGGAACACTTTGTGTGCTACCAAACGTCACAACATAACTGGGTGATTATAAAGGAGCTCTACAGGTGTCTCCAAAGGTACATGTTGGGTTGGCGTATTTCGAGATTAGGATTTATCACTCCGAATGTCGGAGAGGTATCTCTGGGCCCTCTCGGTAATGCACATCACTTAAGCCTGGCAAGCATTGCAACTAATGAGTTAGTTGCGGGATGATGTATTACGGAACGAGTAAAGAGACTTGCCGGTAACGAGATTGAACTAGGTATTAAGATACCGACGATCGAATCTCGGGCAAGTAACATACCGATGACAAAGGGAACAACGTATGTTGTTATGCGGTCTGACCGATAAAGATCTTCGTAGAATATGTAGGAGCCAATATGGGCATCCAGGTCCCGCTATTGGATATTGACCGGAGACGTGTCTCGGTCATGTCTACATTGTTCTCGAACCGTAGGGTCCGCACGCTTAACGTTACGATGACAGTTATTATGAGTTTATGCATTTTGATGTACCGAAGGTTGTTCGGAGTCCCGGATGTGATCACGGACATGACGAGGAGTCTCAAAATGGTCGAGACATAAATATTGATATATTGGAAGCCTATATTTGGATATCGGAAGTGTTCCGGGTGAAATCAGGATTTTACCGGAGTACCGGGAGGTTACCGGAACCCCCCGGGAGCCATATGGGCCTTCATGGGCCTTAGTGGAAAGGAGAAAGGGGCAGCCCAAGGTGGTCGCGCGCCTCCCCCCTCCCCTAGTCCTATTAGGACTAGGAGAGGTGGCCGGCCCCCCTCTCTCTCTTCCCCCCCTCAAGGAGTCCTATTCCAACTTGGATTGGGGGGGGGGAATCCTACTCCCAGAGGGAGTAGGACTCTCCTGGCGCGCCCTATGTGGCCGGCCAGCCTTCCCCCTTTGGTCCTTTATATACTGAGGCAGAGGCACCCCAGAAACACACAAGTTGATCCACGTGATCTATTCCTTAGCCGTGTGCGGTGCCCCCTGCCACCATAGTCCTCGATAATACTGTAGCGGAGTTTAGGCGAAGCCCTGCTGCTGTAGTGCATCAAGATCGTCACCACGCCGTCGTGCTGACGGAACTCTTCCCCGACACTTTGCTGGATCGGAGTCCGGGGATCGTCATCGAGCTGTACATGTGCTAAGAACTCGGAGGTGCCGGAGTAACGGTGCTTGGATCGGTCGGATCGGGAAGACGTACGACTACTTCCTCTATGTTGTGTCAACGCTTCCGCAGTCGGTCTGCGTGGGTACGTAGACAACACTCTCCCCTCTCGTTGCTGTGCATCACCATGATCTTGCGTGTGCGTAGGAATTTTTTTGAAATTACTACGAAATCCAACAGTGGCATCCGAGCCTAGGTTATTTATGTTGATGTTATATGCACGAGTAGAACACAAGTGAGTTGTGGGCGATATAAGTCATACTGCCTACCAGCATGTCATACTTTGGTTCGGCGGCATTGTTGGACGAGACGACCCGGACCAACATTACGCGTACGCTTACGCGAGACCGGTTCCCCCGACGTGCTTTGCACATAGGTGGCTTGCGGGCGACTGTCTCTCCAACTTTAGTTGAACCAAGTATGGCTACGCCCGGTCCTTGCGAAGGTTAAAATGGAGTCAAATTGACAAACTATCGTTGTGGTTCTGATGCGTAGGTAAGATTGGTTCTTGCTTAAGCCCGTAGCAGCCACGTAAAACTTGCAACAACAAAGTAGAGGACGTCTAACTTGTTTTTGCAGGGCATGTTGTGATGTGATATGGTCAAGGCATGATGCTGAATTTTATTGTATGAGATGATCATGTTTTGTAACCGAGTTATCGGCAACTGGCAGGAGCCATATGGTTGTCGCTTTATTGTATGCAATGCAATCGCGATGTAATGCTTTACTTTATCACTAAATGGTAGCGATAGTCGTGGAAGCATAAGCTTGGCAAGACAACAACGATGCTACGATGGAGATCAAGGTGTCGCGCCGGTGACGATGGTGATCATGACAGTGCTTCAGAGATGGAGATCACAAGCACAAGATGATGATGGCCATATCATATTACTTATATTGATTGCATGTGATGTTTATCTTTTTATATGCATCTTATCTTGCTTTGATTGACGGTAGCATTATAAGATGATCTCTCACTAAATTATCAAGAAGTGTTCTCCCTGAGTATGCACCGTTGCCAAAGTTCGTCGTGCCCAGACACCACGTGATGATCGGGTGTGATAAGCTCTACGTCCATCTACAACGGGTGCAAGCCAGTATTTGCACACGCAGAATACTCGGGTTATACTTGACGAGCCTAGCATATGCAGATATGGCCTCGGAACACGGAGACCGAAAGGTCGAGCGTGAATCATATAGTAGATATGATCAACATAATGATGTTCACCATTGAAGACTAATCCATTTCACGTGATGGTCGGTTATGGTTTAGTTGATTTGGATCACGTGATCACTTAGAAGATCAGAGGGATGTCTATCTAAGTGGGAGTTCTTAAGTAATATGATTAATTGAACTTAAATTTATCATGAACTTAGTCCTGGTAGTATTTTGCAAATCATGTTGTAGATCAATAGCTCGCGTTGTTGCTTCCCTGTGTTTATTTTGATATGTTCCTAGAGAAAATTGTGTTGAAAAATGTTAGTAGCAAAGATGCGGATTGGATCCGTGATCTGAGGTTTATCCTCATTGCTGCACAGAAGAATTATGTCCTTGATGCACCGCTAAGTGACGGACCTATTGCAGGAGCAGATGCAGACGTTATGAACGTTTGGCTAGCTCAATATGATGACTACTTGATAGTTTAGTGCACCATGCTTAACAACTTAGAATCGGGACTTCAAAGACGTTTTGAACGTCATGGACCATATGAGATGTTCCTGGAGTTGAAGTTAATATTTCAAGCAAATACCCGAGTTGAGAGATATGAAGTCTCCAACAAGTTCTATAGCTAAAAGATGGAGGAGAATCGCTCAACTAGTGAGCATGTGCCCAGATTGTCTGAGTACTACAATCGCTTGAATCAAGTGGGAGTTAATCTTCCAGATAAGATAGTGATTGACAGGATTCTCTAGTCACCATCACCAAGTTAGTAGAACTTCGTGATGAACTATGATATGCAAGGGATAACGGAAACGATTCCCAAGCTCTTCGTAATGCGGAAATTGATGAAGGTAGAAATCGAGAAAAACATCAAGTGTTGATGGTAGACAAGACCACTAGTTTCAAGAAAAGGGCAGAGGGAAGAAGGGGAACTTCAAAAAGAACAGCAAGCAAGTTGCTGCTCAAGTGAAGAAGCCCAAGTCTGATCCTAAGCCTGAGACTAAGTGCTTCTACTGCAAAGGGACTGGTCACTGAAAGTGGAACTACCCCAAGTGATTGGCGGATAAGAAGGATGGCAAAGTGAACATAAGTATATTTGATATACATGTTATTGATGTGTACTTTACTAGTGTTTATAGCAACCCCTCAGTATTTGATACTAGTTCAGTTGCTAAGATTAGTAACTCGAAACGGGAGTTGCAGAATAAACAGAGACTAGTTAAGGTGAAGTGACGATGTGTGTTGGAAGTGGTTCCAAGATTGATATGATCATCATCGCACACTCCCTATACTTTCGGGATTAGTTTTGAACCTGAATAAGTGTTATTTGGTGTTTGCGTTGAGCATGAATATGATTTGATCATGTTTATTGTAATACGGTTATTCATTTAAGTAAGAGAATAAAATTGTTGTTCTGTTTACATGAATAAAACCTTATATGGTTACACACCCAATGAAAATAGTTCGTTGGATCTCGATCGTAGTGATACACATAATCATAATATTGAAACCAAAAGATGCAAAGTTAATAATGATAGTGCAACTTATTTGTGGCACTGCCGTTTAGGTCATATTGGTGTAAAGCGCATGAAGAAACTCCATGCTGATGGGATTTTGGAATCACTTGATTATGAATCACTTGATGCTTGCGAACCATGCCTCATGGGCAAGATGACTAAGACTCCGTTCTCCGGAGCGAGCAACTGACTTATTGGAAATAATACATACTGATGTATGCGGTCCGATGAGTGTTAAGGCTCACGGCAAGTATCGTTATTTTCTGAACTTCACAGATGATTTGAGCAGATATGGGTATATCTACTTGATGAAACATAAGTCTGAAACATTTGAAAAGTTCAAAGAATTTCAGAGTGAAGTGGAAAATCATCGTGACAAGAAAATAAAGTTTCTACGATCTGATCGCGGAGACAAATATTTGAGTTACGAGTTTGGACTTCAATTAAAACAATGTGGAATAGTTTCACAAACTCATGCCACATGGAACACCACAGCATAATGGTGTGTCCGAACGTCATAACCGTACTTTATTGGATATAGTGCGATCTATGATGTCTCTTACCGATTTACCACTATCGTTTTGGAGTTATGCATTAGAGACAGCTGCATTCACGTTAAATAGGGCACCATCTAAATCCGTTGAAATGACACCATATGAACTATGGTTTGGCTAGAAACCTAAGTTGTCGTTTCTTAAAGTTTGGGACTGCGATGCTTATGTGAAAAAGTTTCAACATGATAAGCTCGAACCCAAATCAGAGAAATATGTCTTCATAGGATACCCAAAGGAGACTGTTGGGTACACCTTCTATCACAAATCCGAAGGCAAGACTTTTGTTGCTAAATTCGGAGTTTTTCTAGAGAAGGAGTTTCTCTCAAAAGAAGTGAGTGGGAGGAAAGTAGAACTTGATGAGGTAACTGTACCTGCTCCCTTATTGGAAAGTAGTTCATCACAGAAATCTGTTCCTATGACTACTACACCAATTAGTGAGGAAGCTAATGATGATGATCATGTAACTTCAGATCAAGTTACTACCGAATCTCATAGGTAAACCAGAGTGAGATCCGCACCAGAGTGGTACGGTAATCCTGTTCTGGAGGTCATGTTACTTGACCATGACGAACCTATGAACTATGAGGAAGCGATGATGAGCCCAGATTCTGCAAAATGGCTTGAAGCCATGAAATCTGAGATGAGATCCATATATGAGAACAAAGTATGGACTTTGATTGACTTGCCCAATGATCGGCAAGCCATTGAGATTAAATGGATCTTTAAGAGGAAGACAGACGCTGATAGTAGTGTTACTATCTACAAAGCTAGAATTGTCGCAAAAGGTTTTCGACAAGTTCAAGGTGTTGACTACGATGAGAGTTGCTCACTCGTATCTATGCTTAAGTCTGTCCGAATCATGTTAGCAATTGCCGCATTTTATGAAATCTGGCAAATGGATAAACAAAACTGCATTCCTTAATGGATTTATTAAAGAAGAGTTGTATATGATACAACTAGAAGGTTTTGTCAATCCTAAAGGTGCTAACAAAATATGCAAGCTCCAGCGATCCATCTATGGACTGGTGCAAGTATCTCGGAGTTGGAATATACGCTTTGATAAGTTGATCAAAGCATATAGTTTTATACAGACTTACGGTGAAGCCTGTATTTACAAGAAAGTGAGTGGAAGCACTGCATCATTTCTGATAAGTATATGTGTATGACATATTGTTGATCGAAAATAATGTAGAATTAATCTGCAAAGCATAAAGGAGTGTTTTTAAAGAAGTTTTTCAAAGAAAGACCTCGGTGAAGCTGCTTACATATTGAGTATCAAGATCTATAGAGATAGATCAAGACACTTGATAAGTTTTTTTCAATGAGTACATACCTTGACAAGATTTTGAAGTAGTTCAAAATGGAACAGCCAAAGAAAAGGTTTCTTGCCTGTGTTACAAGGTGTGAAGTTGAGTAAGACTCAAAGCACGACCACGGCAGAAGATAGAAAGAGAATGAAAGTCATTCCCTATGCCTCAGTCATAGGTTCTATAAAGTATGCCATGCTGTATACCAGATCTATTGTATGCCCTACCACTGAGTTTGGCAAGGGAGTACGATAGTGATCTAGGAGTAGATCACTGTACAGCGGTCAAAAATTATCCTTAGTGGAATAAGGATATGTTTCTTGATTATGGAAGTGAAAAAAAGGTTCGTCGTAAAGGGTTACGCCGATGCAAGTTTTGACACTAATCTAGATGACTCTAAGTCTCGGTCTAGATACATATTGAAAGTGGGAGCAATTAGCTAGAGTAGCTCCATGCAGAGCATTGTTGACATAGAAATTTGCAAAATACATGTGGATCTGAATGTGGCAGACCCGTTGACTAAGATTCTCTCACAAGCAAAACATGATCACACCTTAGTACTCCTTGGGTGTTAATCACATAGCGATGTGAACTAGATTACTGAATCTAGTAAACCCTTTGGGTGTTGGTCACATGGCGATGTGAACTATGGGTGTTAATCACATGATGATGTGAACTATCGATGTTAATCACATGGTGATGTGATCTAGATTATTGACTCTAGTGCAAGTGGGAGACTGAAGGAAATATGCCCTAGAGGCAATAATAATGTTATTGTTTATTTCCTTATATCACGATAAATGTTTATTATTCATGCTAGAATTGTATTAACCGAAAACATAATACTTGCGTGAATACATAGACAAACAAAGTGTCACTAGTATGCCTCTACTTAACTAGCTCGTTAATCGAAGATGGTTATGTTTCCTAACCATAAACAAAAGAGTTGTTATTTGATTAACGGGATCACATCATTAGGAGAATGATGTGATTGACATGACCCATTCCATTAGCTTAGCACCCGATCGTTTAGTATGTTGCTATTGCTTTCTTCATGACTTATACATGTTCCTATGACTATGAGATTATGCAACTCCCGTTTGCCGGAGGAACACTTTGTGTGCTACCAAACGTCACAACGTAACTGGGTGATTATAAAGGAGCTCTACAGGTGTCTCCAAAGGTACATGTTGGGTTGGCGTATTTCGAGATTAGGATTTGTCACTCCGAATGTCGGAGAGGTATCTCTGGATCCTCTCGGTAATGCACATCACTTAAGCCTTGCAAGCATTGCAACTAATTATTTAGTTGCGGGATGATGTATTACGGAATGAGTAAAGAGACTTGCCGGTAACGAGATTGAACTAGGTATTAAGATACCGACGATCGAATCTCGGGCAAGTAACATACCGATGACAAAGGGAACAACGTATGTTGTTATGCGGTCTGACCGATAAAGATCTTTGTAGAATATGTAGGAGCCAATATGGGCATCCAGGTCCCGCTATTGGATATTGACCGGAGACGTGTCTCGGTCATGTCTACATTGTTCTCGAACCGTAGGGTCCGCACGCTTAACGTTACGATGACAGTTATTATGAGTTTATGCATTTTGATGTACCGACGGTTGTTCGGAGTCCCGGATGTGATCACCGACATGACGAGGAGTCTCGAAATGGTCGAGACATAAATATTGATATATTGGAAGCCTATATTTGGATATCGGAAGTGTTCCGGGTGAAATCGGATTTTACCGGAGTACCGGGAGGTTACCGGGACCCCCCGGGAGCCATATGGGCCTTCATGGGCCTTAGTGGAAAGGAGAAAGGGGCAGCCCAAGGTGGCCGCGCGCCTCCCCCCTCCCCTAGTCCTATTAGGACTAGGAGAGGTGGCCGGCCCCCCTCTCTCTCTTTCCCCCCTCAACGTGTCCTATTCCAACTAGGATTGGGGGGGGGGAATCCTACTCCCAGAGGGAGTAGGACTCTCCTGGCGCGCCCTATGTGGCCGGCCAGCCTCCCCCCTTTGGTCCTTTATATACTGAGGCAGAGGCACCCCAGAAACACACAAGTTGATCCACGTGATCTATTCCTTAGCCGTGTGCGGTGCCCCCTGCCACCATAGTCCTCGATAATACTGTAGCGGAGTTTAGGCGAAGCCCTGCTGCTGTAGTGCATCAAGATCGTCACCACGCCGTCGTGCTGACGGAAGTCTTCCCCAACACTTTGCTGGATCGGAGTCCGGGGATCGTCATCGAGCTGTACGTGTGCTAAGAACTCAGAGGTGCCGGAGTAACGGTGCTTGGATCGGTCGGATCGGGAAGACGTACGACTACTTCCTCTATGTTGTGTCAACGCTTCCGTAGTCGGTCTGCGTGGGTACGTAGACAACACTCTCCCCTCTGGTTGCTGTGCATCACCATGATCTTGTGTGTGCGTAGGATTTTTTTTGAAATTACTACGAAATCCAACAGGAGATCAAGGTGTCGCGCCGGTGACGATGGTGATCACGACGGTGCTTCGGAGATGGAGATCACAAGCACAAGATGATGGCCATATCATATCACTTATATTGATTGCATGTGATGTTTATCTTTTATGCATCTTATCTTGCTTTGATTGACGGTAGCATTATAAGATGATCTCTCACTAATTATCAAGAAGTGTTCTCCCTGAGTATGCACCGTTGCGAAAGTTCTTCGTGCTGAGACACCACGTGATGATCGGGTGTGATAGGCTCTACGTTCAAATACAACGGGTGCAAAACAGTTGCACACGCGGAATACTCAGGTTATACTTGACGAGCCAAGCATATACAGATATGGCCTCGGAACACGGAGACCGAAAGGTCGAGCGTGAATCATATAGTAGATATGATCAACATAGTGATGTTCACCAATGAAACTACTCCATCCCACGTGATGATCGGACATGGTTTAGTTGATTTGGATCACGTAATCACTTAGAGGATTAGAGGGATGTCTATCTAAGTGGGAGTTCTTAAATAATATGATTAATTGAACTTAAATTTATCATGAACTTAGTCCTGGTAGTATTTTGCAAATCATGTTGTAGATCAATAGCTCGCGTTGTTGCTTCCCTGTGTTTATTTTGATATGTTCCTAGAGAAAATTGTGTTGAAAAATGTTAGTAGCAAAGATGCGGATTGGATCCGTGATCTGAGGTTTATCCTCATTGCTGCACAGAAGAATTATGTCCTTGATGCACCGCTAAGTGACGGACCTATTGCAGGAGCAGATGCAGACGTTATGAACGTTTGGCTAGCTCAATATGATGACTACTTGATAGTTTAGTGCACCATGCTTAACGGCTTAGAATCGGGACTTCAAAGACGTTTTGAACGTCATGGACCATATGAGATGTTCCTGGAGTTGAAGTTAATATTTCAAGCAAATACCCGAGTTGAGAGATATGAAGTCTCCAACAAGTTCTATAGCTAAAAGATGGAGGAGAATCGCTCAACTAGTGAGCATGTGCCCAGATTGTCTGAGCACTACAATCGCTTGAATCAAGTGGGAGTTAATCTTCCAGATAAGATAGTGATTGACAGAATTCTCTAGTCACCATCACCAAGTTAGTAGAACTTCGTGATGAACTATGATATGCAAGGGATAACGGAAACGATTCCCAAGCTCTTCGTAATGCGGAAATTGATGAAGGTAGAAATCGAGAAAAACATCAAGTGTTGATGGTAGACAAGACCACTAGTTTCAAGAAAAGGGCAGAGGGAAGAAGGGGAACTTCAAAAGGAACAGCAAGCAAGTTGCTGCTCAAGTGAAGAAGCCCAAGTCTGATCCTAAGCCTGAGACTAAGTGCTTCTATTGCAAAGGGACTGGTCACTGGAAGCGGAACTACCCCAAGTGATTGGCGGATAAGAAGGATGGCAAAGTGAACATAAGTATATTTGATATACATGTTATTGATGTGTACTTTACTAGTGTTTATAGCAAGCCCTCAGTATTTGATACTAGTTCAGTTGCTAAGATTAGTAACTCGAAACGGGAGTTGCAGAATAAACAGAGACTAGTTAAGGGTGAAGTGACGATGTGTGTTGGAAGTGGTTCCAAGATTGACATGATCATCATCGCACACTCCCTATACTTTCGGGATTAGTGTTGAACCTAAATAAGTGTTATTTGGTGTTTGCGTTGAGCATAAATATGATTTGATCATGTTTATTGCAATTTGGTTATTCATTTAAGTAAGAGAATAAATTGTTGTTCTGTTTACATGAATAAAACCTTATATGGTTACACACCCAATGAAAATGGTTTGTTGGATCTCGATCGTAGTAATACACATATTCATGATATTGAAGCCAAAAGAAGCAAAGTTAATAATGATAATGCAACTTATTTGTGGCACTGCCGTTTAGGTCATATTGGTGTAAAGCGCATGAAGAAACTCCAAGCTGATGGGATTTTGGAATCACTTGATTATGAATCAGTTGATGCTTACGAACCATGCCTCATGGGCAAAGATGACTAAGACTCCGTTCTCCGGAACAATGGAGCGAGCGACAGATTTGTTGGAAATCATACATACTGATGTATGTGGTCCGATGAATCGGCTCGTGGCAGGTATCATTATTTTCTAATCTTCGCAGATGATTTGAGCAGATATGGGTATATCTACTTGATGAAACATAAGTCTGAGACATTTGAAAAGTTCAAAGAATTTCAGAGTGAAGTGGAAAATCATCGTGACAAGAAAATAAAAGTTTCTACGATATGATCGCAGAGGTAAAATATTTGAGTTACGAGTTTGGCCTTCAATTAAAACAATGTGAAATAGTTTCACTACTCACGCCACCTGGAACACCATAGTGTAATGGTGTGTCCGAACGTCATAACTGTACTTTATTAGATATAGTGCGATCTATGATGTCTCTTACCGATCTACCACTATCGTTTTGGGGTTATGCATTAGAGACAGATGCATTCACGTTAAATAGGGCACCATCTAAATCCGTTGAGACGACACCGTGTGAACTATGGTTTGGCAAGAAACCTAAGCTGTCGTTTCTTAAAGTTTGGAGTTACGATGCTTATGTGAAAAAGTTTCATCTGGATAAGCTCAAACTCAAATCGGAGAAATATGTCTTCATAGGATACCCAAAGGAGACAGTTGGGTACACCTTCTATCACAGATCCGAAGGCAAGACATTCGTTGCTAAGAATGGATCCTTTCTAGAGAAGGAGTTTCTCCCGAAAGAAGTGAGTGGGAGGAAAGTAGAGAACTTGATGAGGTAACTGTACCTGCTCCCTTATTGGAAAGTAGTTCATCACAGAAATCTGTTCCTGTGACTACTACACCAATTAGTGAGGAAGCTAATGATGATGATCATGTAACTCCAGATCAAGTTACTACCGAATCTCGTAGGTAAACCAGAGTGAGATCCGCACCAGAGTGGTACGGTAATCCTATTCTAGAGGTCATGTTACTTGACCATGACGAACCTATGAACTATGAGGAAGCGATGATGAGCCCAGATTCTGCAAAATGGCTTGAAGCCATGAAATCTGAGATGAGATCCATATATGAGAACAAAGTATGGACTTTGATTGACTTGCCCAATGATCGGCAAGCCATTGAGATTAAATGGATCTTTAAGAGGAAGACAGACGCTGATAGTAGTGTTACTATCTACAAAGCTAGAATTGTCGCAAAAGGTTGTCGACAAGTTCAAGGTGTTGACTACGATGAGAGTTTCTCACTCGTATCTATGCTTAAGTCTGTCCGAATCATGTTAGCAATTGCCGCATTTTATGAAATCTGGCAAATGGATAAACAAAACTGCCTTCCTTAATGGATTTATTAAAGAAGAGCTGTATATGATACAACTAGAAGGTTTTGTCAATCCTAAAGGTGCTAACAAAATATGCAAGCTCCAGCAATCCATCTATGGACTGGTGCAAGCATCTCGGAGTTGGAATATACGCTTTGATAAGTTGATCAAAGCATATAGTTTTATACAGACTTACGGTGAAGCCTGTATTTACAAGAAAGTGAGTGGAAGCACTGCATCATTTCTGATAAGTATATGTGTACGACATATTGTTGATCGAAAATAATGTAGAATTAATCTACAAAGCATAAAGGAGTGTTTTTAAAGAAGTTTTTCAAAGAAAGACCTCGGTGAAGCTGCTTATATATTGAGTATCAAGATCTATAGAGATATATCAAGACACTTGATAAGTTTTTTTTAATGAGTACATACCTTGACAAGATTTTAAAGTAGTTCAAAATGGAACAGCCAAAGAAAAGGTTTCTTGCCTGTGTTACAAGGTGTGAAGTTGAGTAAGACTCAAAGCCCGACCACGGCAGAAGATAGAAAGAGAATGAAAGTCATTCCCTATGCCTCAGTCATAGGTTCTATAAAGTAGGCCATGTTGTGTACCGGATCTATTGTATACCATACACTATGTTAAGAGAGGGAGTACAATAGTGATCTAGGAGTAGATCAATGGACAGCGGTCAAAATTATCCTTACTGGAATAAGGATATGTTTCTCGATTACGGAGGTGACAAAAGGTTCGTCGTAAAGGGTTACGTCGATGCAAGTTTTGACACTGATCCAGATGACTCTAAGTCTCAATCTGGATACATATTGAAAGTGGGAGCAATTAGCTAGAGTAGCTCCATGCAGAGCATTGTTGACATAGAAATTTGCAAAATACATGCGGATCTGAATGTGGCAGACCCGTTGACTAAACTTCTCTCACAAGCAAAACATGATCACTTTTTGGGTCTTAATCACATAGCGATGTGAACTAGATTATTGAATCTAGTAAACCCTTTGGGTGTTAGTCACATGGAGATGTGAACCAATCACATAAAGATGTGAACTATTGATGTTAAATCACATGGCGATGTGATCTAGATTATTGACTCTAGTGCAAGTGGGAGACTGAAGGAAATATGCCCTAGGGGCAATAATAAAGTTATTATTTATTTCCTTATATCATGATAAATGTTTATTATTCATGCTAGAATTGTATTAACCGGAAAAATAATACATGTGTGAATACATAGACAAACAGAGTGTCACTAGTATGCCTCTACTTGACTAGCTCGTTAATCAAAGATGGTTATGTTTCCTAACCATGGACAAAGAGTTGTTATTTGATTAACGGGATCACATCATTAGGTGAATGATCTGATTGACATGACCCATTCCATTAGCTTAGCACCCGATCGTTTAGTATGTTGCTATTGCTTTCTTCATGACTTATACATGTTCCTATGACTATGAGATTATGCAACTGCCGTTTACCGGAGGAACACTTTGTGTGCTGCCAAATGTCACAACGTAACTGGGTGATTATAAAGGTGCTCTACAGGTGTCTCCAAAGGTACATGTTGGGTTGGCGTATTTCGAGATTAGGATTTGTCACTCCGATTGTCGGAGAGGTATCTCTGGGCCCTCTCGGTAATGCACATCACATAAGCCTTGCAAGCATTGCAACTAATGAGTTAGTTGTGAGATGATGTATTACAGAACGAGTAAAGAGACTTGCCGGTAACGAGATTGAACTAGGTATTGAGATACCGACGATCGAATCTCGGGCAAGTAACATACCGATTGTTGGGGAACGTAGCAGAAATTCAAAATTTTCCTACGTGTCACCAAGATCTATCTATGGAGAAACTAGCAACGAGGGGAAGGAGAGTGCATCTACATACCCTTGTAGATCGCTAAGCGGAAGCGTTCAAGTGAACGGGGTTGATGGAGTCATACTCGTCGTGATTCAAATCACCTATGACCAAGTGCCGAACGGACAGCACCTCCGCGTTCAACACACGTACAGCCCGGTGACGTCTCCCACGCCTTGATCCAGCAAGGAGAGAGGGAGAGGTTGAGGAAGACTCCATCCAGCAGCAGCACAACGGCATGGTGGTGATGGAGGAGCATGGCAATACTGCAGGGCTTCGCCAAGCACCGCGAGATATGAGGAGAAAGAGAGGGAGGGCTGCACCAACAGGCAGAGATCGAATCACGTGTTTTGGGCAGCCCCTAGGCCTCACTATATATAGGGGAGAGGGAGGAGGGTGCACCCCCTCTAGGGTTCCCACCCCTAGAGGGGCGGCAGCCCTAGATGGGTCTTGGGGTGGCGGCCAAGGGAGGATTCCCTTCCCCCCAAGGCACCTAGGAGGTGCCTTCCCCTCCTAGGACTCTTCCTTAGGGTTCCCCCTTCACCCTAGGCGCATGGGCCATGAGGGAAGTGGCGCCCCAGCCCACTTTGGCTGGATCCCTTCCCACTTCAGCCCATGGGACCCTCCGGGATAGGTGGCCCCACCCGATGGACCCCCGGGACCCTTCCGGTGGTCCCGGTACAATACCGATGACCCCGAAACTTGTCCCGATGGCCGAAATAGGACTTCCTATATATAAATCTTTACCTCCGGACCATTTCGGAACTCCTCGTGACGTCCGGGATCTCATCCGGGACTCCAAACAACATTCGGTAACCACATACAAACTTCCTTTATAACCCTAGCGTCATCGAACCTTAAGTGTGTAGACCCTACGGGTTCGGGAATCATGCAGACATGACCGAGACGTTCTCCGGTCAATAACCAACAGCGGGATCTAGATACCCATGTTGGCTCCCACATGTTCCACGATGATCTCATCGGATGAACCATGATGTCAAGGACTCAATCGATCCCGTATACAATTCCCTTTGTCTAGCGGTATTTTACTTGCCCGAGATTCGATCGTCGGTATACCGATACCTTGTTCAATCTCGTTACCGGCAAGTCTCTTTACTCGTTCCGTAACACATCATCCCGTGATCAACCCCTTGGTCACATTGTGCACATTATGATGATGTCCTACCGAGTGGGCCCAGAGATACCTCTCCGTTTACATGGAGTGACAAATCCCAGTCTCGATTCGTGCCAACCCAACAGACACTTTCGGAGATACCTGTAATGCACCTTTATAGCCACCCAGTTACATTGTGACGTTTGGTACACCCAAAGCATTCCTACGGTATCCGGGAGTTGCACAATCTCATGGTCTAAGGAAAAGATACTTGACATTAGAAAAGCTTTAGCATACAAACTACACGATCTTTGTGCTAGGCTTAGGATTGGGTCTTGTCCATCACATCATTCTCCTAATGATGTGATCCCGTTATCAATGACATCCAATGTCCATAGCCAGGAAACCATGACTATCTGTTGATCACAACGAGCTAGTCAACTAGAGGCTCACTAGGGACATATTGTGGTCTATGTATTCACACGTGTATTACGATTTCCGGATAATACAGTTATAGCATGAATAAAAGACTATTATCATGAACAAAGAAATATAATAATAACACTTTTATTATTGCCTCTAGGGCATATTTCCAACAGTCTCCCACTTGCACTAGAGTCAATAATCTAGTTCACATCACCATGTGATTAACACTGACAGGTCACATCACCATGTGACCAACATCCAAAGAGTCTTGGGTTTGACATGTTGCTTGTGAGAGAGGTTTTTAGTCAACGGGTCTGAACCTTTCAGATCCGTGTGTGCTTTACAAATCTCTATGTCATCTCCTAGATGTAGCTACCACGTTCTATTTGGAGCCATTCCAAATAACTGTTCCACTTGGAGCTATTCTAAATTGTTGTTCCACTATACGTATCCGGTTTGCTACTCAGAGTCACTCGGATAAGTGTTAAAGCTTGCATCGACATAACCCTTTATGTCGAACTCTTTATCACCTTCATAATCGAGAAACATATCCTTATTCCTCTAAGGATAACTTTGACCGCTATCTAGTGATCCACTCCTTGATCACCTTTGTACCCTCTTGCCAGACAAGCGGCAAGGCACACATCAGGTGCGGTACTTAGCATGGCATACTGTAGAGCCTACGTCTGAAGCATAGGGGACGACCTTCGTCCTTTCTCTCTCTTCTGCCGAGGTCGAGCTTTAAGTCTTAACTTCGTACCTTACAACTCAGGCAAGAACTTCTTCTTTGACTGATCCATCTTGAACACCTTCAAGATCATGTCAAGGTATGTGCTCATTTGAAAGTATTATTAAGCATTTTGATCTATCCTTATAGATCTTGATGCTCAATGTTCAAGTAGCTTAATCCAGGTTTTCTATTGAAAAACACCTTTCAAATAACCCTATATGCTTTCTAGAAAATCATTTCTGATCATCAACATGTCAACAACATATACTCATCAGAAATTCTATAGTGCTCCCACTCACTTCTTTGGAAATACAAGTTTCTCATAAACTTTGTATAAACCCAAAATCTTTGATCATCTTATCAAAGTGCACATTCCAACTCCGAGATGCTTACTCCAGTCCATGGAAGGATCGCTAGAGCTAGCATACCTTTTAGCAACCTTAGGACCGACAAAAACTTTCTGATTGTATTACATACAACCTTTCCTTACGAAAACTGGTAAGGAAACTCGTTTTGACATCCATCTGCCAGATTTCATAAATGCAGCTAATGCTAACATGAATCCGACGGACTTAAGCATCGCTACGGATGAGAAAATCTCATCGTAGTCAACTCCTTGAACTTGTGAAAAAACTCTTCGCCACAAGTCAAGCTTCATAGACGGTGACATTACCGTCCACGTCCGTCTTCTTCTTAAAGATCCATTTATCTTAATGGCTTGTCGATCATTGGGCAAGTCCACCAAAGTCCATGCTTTGTTCTGATACATGGATCCTATCTCGGATTTCATGGTTTCTTAACCATTTGTCGGAATTTGGGCCCACCATCGCTTCTCCATAGCTCGTAGGTTCATTGTTGTCTAGCAACATGACCTTCAAGATAGGATTACTGTACCACTCTGAAGTAGTACGTATCCTGGTCACCCTATGAGGTACGGCAGTGACTTGATCCGAAACTTCATGATCAATATCATAAGCTTCCACTTCAATTGGTGTGGGTGCCACAGGAACAACTTCCTGTGCCCTGCCACACACTAGTTGAAGAGACGGTTCAATAACCTCATCAAGTCTCCACCATCCTCCCACTCAATTCTTTCGAGAGAAACTTTTCCTCGAGAAAGGACCCGTTTCTAGAAACAATCCCTATTGCTTTCGGATCTGAATTAGGAGGTATACCCAACCGTTTTGGGTGTCCATGAAGATGCATTTATCCGCTTTGGGTTCGAGCTTATCAGCCTGAAACTTTTCCGCATAAGCGTCGCAGCCCCAAACTTTTAAGAAACGACAACTTAGGTTTCTCTAAACCATAATTCATACGGTGTCATCTCAACGGAATTACGTGGTGCCCTATTTAAAGTGAATGCGGTTGTCTCTAATGCCTAACCCATGAACAATAGTGGTAATTCGATAAGAGACATCATGGTACGCACCATATCCAATAGGGTGCAACTATGATGTTCGGACACACCATCAAACTATGGTGTTCCAGGCGGTATTAATTGTGAAACAATTTCCACAATGTCTTAATTGCGTGCCAAAGCTCGTAACTCAGATACTCATCTCTATGATCTTATCATAGACATTTTATCCTCTTGTCACGATGATCTTCAACTTCACTCTGAAATTACTTGAACCATTCAATAATTCAGACTTGTGTTTCATCAAGTAAATATATTCAACATCTACTTGAATCATCTGTGAAGTAAGAACATAACGATATTCACTGCATGCCTCAGCACTCATTGGACTACACACATCAAAATGTGTTACTTCCAACAAGTTGCTATCTTGTTCCATCTTACTAAAACCGAGGCTTTTCAGTCATCTTGCCCATGTGGTATGATTTGCATATCTCAAGTGATTCAAAATCAAGTGAGTCCAAACGATCCATCTGCATGGAGTTTCTTCATGCGTATACACCAATAGACATGGTTCGCATGTCTCAAACTTTTCAAAAATGAGTGAGTCCAAAGATCCATCAACATGGAGCTTCTTCATGCGTTTTATACCATTATGACTTACATGGCAGTGCCACAAGTAAGTGGTACTATCATTACTATCTTATATCTTTTGGCATGAAAATGTGTATCACTACGATCGAGATTCAATAAACCATTCCTTTAGGTGCAAGACCATTGAAGGTATTATTCAAATAAATAGAGTAACCATTATTCTCTTTAAATGAATAACCGTATTGCGATAGTCATAATCCAATCATGTCTATGCTCAACGCAAACACCAAATAACAATTATTCAGGTTTTAACACCAATCTCAATGGTAGAGGGAGCGTGCGATGCTTGATCATATCAACATTGGAAACACTTCCAACACATATCGTCAGCTCACCTTTAGCTAGTCTCCGTTTATTCCGTAGCTTTTATTTCGAGTTACTAACACTTAGCAACCGAACCGGTATCTAATACCCTGGTGCTACTAGGAGTACTAGTAAAGTACACATCAACACAATGTATATCCAATATACTTCTATCGACCTTGCCAGCCTTCTCATCTACCAAGTATCTAGGGTAATGCTGCTCCAGTGGTTGTTCCCTTATTACAGAAGCACTTAGTCTCGGGTTTGGGTTCAACCTTGGGTTTCTTCACTAGAGCAGCAGCTGATTTGCCGTTTCATGAAGTATCCCTTCTTGCCCTTGCCCTTCTTGAAACTAGTGGTTTCACCAACCATCAACAATTGATGCTCCTTCTTGATTTCTACTTTCGCGATGTCAAACAACGCGAATACCTCAAGGATCATCATCTCTATCCTTGATATGTTATAGTTCATCACGAAGCTCTAGCAGCTTGGTGGCAATGACTTTGGGGAAACATCACTATCTCATCTGGAAGATCAACTCCCACTCGATTCAAGTGATTGTTGCACCCAGACAATCTGAGCACAAGCTCAACGATTGAGCTTTTCTCCTGAGTTTGCAGGCTAAGAAAATCGTCGGAGGTCTTATACCTCTTGACGTGGGCACGAGCCTGAAATCCTAATTTCAGCCCTCGAAACATCTCATATGTTCCGCGACGTTTCAAAAACATCTTTGGTGCCTCAACTCTAAACCGTTCAACTGAACTATCACGTAGTTATCAAAACGTGTATGTCCGATGTTCGCAACATCGACAAACGACGTTTGGGGTTCAGCACACTGAGCGGTGCATTAAGGACATAAGCTTTCTACTGTCCGCATAATTGCTACTATCAACTTTCAACTATATTTTCTCTAGGAACATATCTAAACAGTGGAACTACAGCGCGAGCTTACGACATAATTTGCAAAAGGTCTTTTGATTATGTTCAGGATAATTAAGTTCATCTTATGAACTCCCACTCAGATAGACATCCCTCTGGTCATCTAAGTGATTACATGATCCGAGTCAACTAGGCCGTGTCCGATCATCATGTGAGACGGACTAGTCATCATCGGTGAACATCTTCATGTTGATCGTATCTACTATACGACTCATGCTCGACCTTTCGGTCTCCGTGTTCCGAGGCCATGTCTGTACATGCTAGGCTCGTCAAGTTAACCCTAAGTGTATTGCATGTGTAAATCTGTCTTACACCCATTGTATGTGAACGTAAGGATCTATCACACCCGATCATCACGTGGTGCTTCGAAACGACGAACTGTAGCAACGGTGCACAGTTAGGGGAGAACACTTCTTGAAATTGTTGTAAGGGATCATCTTATTTACTACCGTCGTTCTAACTAAACAAGATGCATAAACATGATAAACATCACATGCAATCAAATAGTGACATGATATGGCCAATATCATTTTGCTCCTTTTGATCTCCATCTTCGGGGCTCCATGATCATCATCGTCACCGGCATGACACCATGATCTCCATCATCATGATCTCCATGATCGTGTCTTCATCAAGTTGTCTCGCCAACTATTACTTCTACTACTACAGCTAACGGTTAGCAATAAAGTAAAGTAATTACATGACATTTATGTTGACACACAGGTCATAAATAAATTAAGGCAACTCCTATGGCTCCTGCCGGTTGTCATACTCATCGACATGCAAGTCGTGATTCCTATTACAAGAACATGATCAATCTCATACATCACATATATCATTCATCACATCCTTTTGCCATATCACATCACATAGCATACCCTGCTAAAACAAGTCAGACGTCCTCTAATTGTTGTTTGCATGTTTTACGTGGCTGCTATGGGTTACTAGCAAGAACGTTTCTTACCTACGCAAAGACCACAACGTGATATGCCAATTGCTATTTACCCTTCATAAGGACCCTATTCATCGAATCCGATCCAACTAAAGTGGGAGAGAGAGACACCCGCCAGCCACCTTATGCAACTAGTGCATGTTTGTCGGTGGAACCGGTCTCACGTAAGAGTACGTGTAAGGTTGGTCCGGGCCGCTTCATCCCACAATACCGTCGAAACAAGATTGGACTAGTAACGGTAAGCATATTGAACAAAATCAACGCCCACAACTACTTTGTATTCTACTCGTGCAAAGAATCTACACAATAGACCTAGCTCTGATACCACTGTTGGGGAACGTAGCAGAAATTCAAAATTTTCCTACGTGTCACCAAGATCTATCTATGGAGAAACTAGCAATGAGGGGAAGGAGAGTGCATCTACATACCCTTGTAGATCGCTAAGCGGAAGCGTTCAAGTGAACGGGGTTGATGGAGTCGTACTCGTCGTGATTCAAATCACCGATGACCAAGTGCCGAACGGACAGCACCTCCGCGTTCAACACACGTACAGCCCGGTGACGTCTCCCACGCCTTGATCCAGCAAGGAGAGAGGGAGAGGTTGAGGAAGACTCCATCCAGCAGCAGCACAACGGCGTGGTGGTGATGGAGGAGCGTGGCAATACTGCAGGGCTTCGCCAAGCACCACGAGATATGAGGAGAAAGAGAGGGAGGGCTGCACCAACAGGCAGAGATCGAATCACGTGTTTTGGGCAGCCCCTAGGCCTCACTATATATATGGGAGAGGGAGGAGGGTGCGCCCCCTCTAGGGTTCCCACCCCTAGAGGGGCGGCAGCCCTAGATGGGTCTTGGGGTGGCGGCCAAGGGAGGATTCCCTTCCCCCCAAGGCACCTAGGACCGATGACAAAGGGAACAACGTATGTTGTTATGCGGTCTGACCGATAAAGATCTTCGTAAAATATGTAGGAGCCAATATGGGCATCCAGGTCCCGCTATTGGTTATTGACCGGAGACGTGTCTCGGTCATGTCTACATTGTTCTCGAACCCGTAGGGTCCGCACGCTTAAGGTTTCGATGACAGTTATATTATGAGTTTATGAGTTTTGATGTACCGAAGGAGTTTGGAGTCCCGGATGAGATCGGGGACATGACGAGGAGTCTCGAAATGGTCGAGACATAAAAATCGATATATTGGACGACTATATTAGGACATCGGAAAGGTTCCGAGTGATTCGAGTATTTTTCGGAGTACCGGAGAGTTACGGGAATTCGCCGGGAGAAGTATTGGGCCTTATTGGGCCATACGGGAAAGAGAGAGGGGCTGCCTAGGGCAGGCCGCGCCCCCCCCAAGGCCTAGTCCGAATTGGACTAGGGGGAGGGGCTGCACCCCTTCCTTGTTTCCTACTCCTACTACATGGAAGGACTCCTAGTTGGACTAGGAAAGGGAATCCTACTCCCGGTGGGAGTAGGACTCCCCTAGGCGCGCCATAGAGAGGGCCGGCCCTCCCCTCCTCCACTCCTTTATATACGGGGGCAGGGGGCACCCCATAGACACACAAGTTGATCCACGTGATCATATTCTTAGCCGTGTGCGGCGCCCCCTGCCACCATAGTCCTCGATAATATTGTAGCGGTGCTTAGGCGAAGCCCTGCGACAGTAGTACATCAAGATCGTCACCACGCCGTCGTGCTGACGGAACTCTTCCCCGATACTTTGCTGGATCGGAGTCTGGGGATCGTCATCGAGATGAACGTGTGCTAGAACTCGGAGGTGTCGTAGTTTCGGTGCTTGATCGATCGGGCCGTGGAGACGTAGGACTACATCAACCAAACGCTTCCGTTGTCGATCTACAAGGGTACGTAGATCACACTCTCCCCTCTCGTTGCTATGCATCACCATGATCTTGCGTGTGCGTAGGAAAATTTTGAAATTACTATGTTCCCCAACATCTTATACAAAACCGGGCAGAGTGATATACGGCGATATTGGGTAATTCTCTGTGGGAAACGTACCTTCGGGATAAGAGTTATAGACGTGTCATTCAAGTCCGTTGGCAGTTCTCCCCCATTTAGGAAATCAAGCACTGCTGGAACAATATCATCCTTGAGCAGTTTCCAGTGGCGCTGATAAAAACCCGTTGTGAATCCGTCCACCCCTGGGGCCTTTGATGGGGCCATCTGAAAGAGAGCTCTATGAACATCCTCTTCTGTGTATGGTTTTTCAAGATCAGTATTCATCAAAGGTGTCACCCGGGGAGTTATAACATCCAAAAGCTCTTGCATCTGATTGAAGCCTTGCGAAGTGTAGAGCTGCTCGTAGAAGCTCTGAACCTCATCGCGATCTTCTTCCAGAGTATCACAAATTGTTCCATCAGCGCGGACGAGCTTCTCTATCTTGTTCACTCGTTTATGTTGAGCTGCCTGAGCATGGAAATAACCCGTGTTCTGATCTCCTTCCCGTAACCATGGGACTCTCGATCTCTGTCGTAGCCAAATTTCTTCTTGATGCAGTGCAAGTTTCAGCTTCTTCGCAACTGCTTTCTCCTCATCTGTTGGCCCCCTTCTTGAAGCTTGACCATGCAGTCTAGTTAGCTGCTCGCGTAGCTTTTTGATCTTGCGTGACAAACACCCAAACTCTCTCGCCCCCCATGCAGCAAGTGTACCTTGCAACGAGCTTAGGGCCTGAGCTATACCCTGCAAACCTGCTTGACCTGCACCTTTTTGCCATGAATCCAGGACCAGCTTGTCATAGTCTACATGCGTTTGCCATATGTCTTCATATCTGAAGGGTTTATGGCCTCTAGGTGTAGTCGACGTGAGGTTCTCTCGCAAGTCCGCGAGAACAAAACAATGATCGGATTCTTTTGTGATAATGTGTCTAATCCTTACATTTGAGAACATCTGCATGAATGCAGCATTTCCAAAAGCTCTATCAAGCCGGGCTCTCACATTTAACCGGCCCGGCTGCATATTGTCCCACGTATATTCCGTTCCTGACCATCCTAGGTTAGAGAGCGCACACTCATCCATCGTTTCCTTAAACACCCGCATTTGCCGTTCTGGTCGGGGGGTTCTGGAAAAGTGTTCTGAGCCGACAAGGGTCTCGTTAAAATCTCCAATGCACATCCAAGCTTCATGTTGGATTGCAAAAAGCATTCTCAGAAATCTCCAGCTGTGGCATCGATCCTCCACTTTCGGAGCTCCGTAGAAACCAGTCACCCGCCACTGCTTAGTGGCATCGTACTTTTTCCGCACCATTATATCAATATGGCCGGCACTATAGTTTTTCAGTTCCACGTCCAGACTTGAGGTCCAGAACATACCAATACCACCGCTCAGTCCCCTACTGCTTACCGCGAAGCAGCCCGAGAAACCAAGCAAGTTCTGTAGGCTTTCAACTCGTGTCGCTGAAATCTTCGTCTCCATAACAAACAGGAGGTCGGGCCCTTCTTGCTTCACAATATTGCGAAGCTCGCGAACTGCCCCGGGGTTCCCAAGCCCCCGGCAGTTCTAACTCAAGCAACTCATTGATCTAGGCGGGGCTGATTCGCAGCCGCCGCCGAACTATCCGAGCTCTGAGAGTTTGTGGGAGTGGGTTTCTTCTTCTTTGGATTTGGTTCTGTCCCATGGTCTACTCCCTCTCCCCCAGCTTACTGCCTCCCGCTGTGAAAACCACCATAGCATGGGCGGCCACATCCTGTTGCACCTGCTCTACTATCATAGTGCCATCGATCCCATACTTGAGCTGGCATGACCTTGTTGATGACAATCCGGAAAGTCTTCATGTGCATGTGCCTCTAAAGACCAGCAACGCACTAGAGCTGTAGTCGTCGCCGTGCGGCACCGCCCATGCGAGGACTTAAAAATCCTAACCTAAACTACTAGCCGGAGTCGAGGAACAAGCCACCGGAGCAGCACGAAGAGGGGAGCCGAACCCATGGGCTGGCCATTGGAGCTTGGAGGGTAGGAGATCTTTTCTATATGCGCCTACATTACACATTTAAATTTTCTAACTTAGTCGCAAAGGAATGCTACCAACTATGATGAACTGCATCTTCCTACCTTGTACCGTTAGATCGAAGATTACAACTTCAACTTAATGGGTACCAATATTGTGTTTGGTTGGACGAATGAGAATGGGATGTGGTTGAATGAATGAGATTGGTATGGACCATGATTAATTAACAAACACATACCTTTTAACTTCACTTGTAAGGAAACATTAACATTTAACAAAGTGACATTTTCCATGAAAATGACTCCGTCAACAAAAACATGTCAATTACCTCAACAAAAACATGGTTTTTCTAGGGATATCTTCAGACATTTGCTAAATATCTTCAGACACTATCCAGCATACTGGAGAAGTATTGTTAAAATTTGGCTCACCAATTTTGAACCATCTCTATGAGGCTATGACCAAATAGAGAATGTGTCAAAAGTGTTGACCGCTCCAATTGCCCGCCCTCCTCTGTTGCCTGATAAAGCAGAGGCATACAACGTCTTGACAACCTAAGCATGAAGGCCGGTATGCTCTTTGGAGCCTATTTGAGAAATATTTCTCAAAAGTTGTTGAAAATATCTACTCTATCTCTCTTAGTAGTCTAAGCAAATAGAGAGACGAGCTAAGAAAAATATTGAAGTGTCCTAACTCATCTACCATTGACATTGAAAGCAAACACATTGAGGCATACGAGGTCTTGATCACCTAGTTTACATGAGTTGCACAAATATATCATGATCATCCTATTGAGTATGCTTAAGAAAACCACTGACCAAAAATATGTCCTACTTTTAGTAGGGTCATCTAAGAAAGCTAAGTGTGAAGGGAAAATGATGAAACAATTGTTGACATGAGCACCATGATATCTCGAACAAAACAGAAAGCGGCATGGTTGAGACCAGCAGAAAAATATGGGAAAGCACCTTGGCACAAGGGCATGATATATCCTCAATATTAAGTGTTGGACTTCATTTATTGGACACACAACTACACAAAATAACTTTATATAATGTAAGCCACTACGGAAGACTACACACTTGCCCTTTGTTTTTTGAGGAAATGGGCAGCATCATTCATTCATATTCCTAATTATCCAGTGCACACAATGGTCCTGATAATTTCAGGAGACTCGCTATACCAACAGGACCCAACATCATGTTCTGCTGATTTCGCTAGAACATGTGCTGCCACATTACAGATTCGATGTACATGAGTAAACTTACAATATGAGAAGTTTGAGACCCTATTTTTTTATATCAAACACAACGACACATATATGAGATCTATCAACCATGTTGCTGTTTACTTTGGTAACCAAGGTCAAATAATCAGATGCCACCACAATCTTTTGGAACCCAGCTTCAATAACAGCACATGACGCATTGCAATAGCTTCCCCGCTTATGGATTTTCAACTCGGTCCACAGATCGTCCGCAAGCAGCTAGTACCAGACCCATGTGATTCTGAATTAAAACACAAATACCCATGCGTTTTGATTCAGAGAAGATAGCAACATCTACATTGATCAGAACTGCCCTTCCGGTGGCGGAGACCATTTTGGGATTGATGCCAGGTTCTCATACCTGTTGGGACAGCCAATCTAAAATTGTTCGCCAATATGAAGTCAATGTATGCTTTAATTTTCCCCACCATTTGAACAAGACAAGGAATGTTCTCTCCGCTTCTTACATTGTTCCTGTCCTCCCAAGTATGTCATACTGCTGCAACTGTTAGCACCATAGAGTGGAAGTCTGAAGCATCAAAAATCCATTACAGTAGCCATTGCTTAATGTAGATGAAATTCTCAAGTTTTTTTAATGCAATATCACACTTGTTCGTTTTCTTGTTGTAGGATCTCAATCTGACATGACACTGGTTTGTCTACCCAACCAAGTGGGCGCCACAGTAAGAAATAATTATAAGTACTTGTGGATAAGTCCACCACAAAGGTTTCGTGGTGTAGTTGGTTATCACGTCAGTCTAACACACCGGAAGGTCTCCGGTTCGAACCCGGGCGAAGCCAAACTCTATTTTTTTCCTTCATTTTTTTGCAATTTTAACAGTGAAAAAAAGAGAAGAAGAAAAAAAAATAGTAATGGCCCATGCAGGTCTCGAACCTGCGACCTTCGCGTTATTAGCACGACGCTCTAACCAGCTGAGCTAATAGGCCAGTTTGAACATTGTCTGAGTATCATCCTTCAGAGAGTAATACACCCTGCAAGAATGTAGAACATTCTTGTTTTCGTCTTTTCAATTGGCAGGAAGAATGAGACCACACACCTACTTAAACTTCTATTAGTTGTAAACGTTCCTGACGGAGGGTTTGTAAAAAAATCGACGTCTGTAACACGCCTCATATTTCCTTCTTTAAACGTACGAGCAGCGGAGGCGTCTGCAGCCGGCGGTGGTACGATCGGCTGGCGGAGGAGGCGGTGATTGTGGTGCGATGGTCGTGGGCCGGGGTCGGCCAGACCTAAGGCTGGTCACAATGGGCAAGAACATAAGCTAGTAACTTCACACTTCCCTAGACTATGTTACTACCTCCATAGTGGGTAGGAACATCTATGTAGTGTCATGCAACGATGTATTTATTAGGTTATAGACTCATTGTTTCTTGGAGTGTGTGATGTTCCGGTAACTTAGCTAGTTACCACAAGCACCTCTCTCTTCATTAAATACGTGCCACATAAGCAAAGTTATATTGAAGTGTGTGATGTTACTCCTAAGTTCCTCCTCACTGTGACCAGCCTAAGGGGGCATGCAGGAGGAAAAGGCGAGGTGAAAGTTCAGGGGGTTGGCTCCTGCGAAACATGGATGAAAATATAGGATAGGTTGCATCAAGTGCGGCGTTGTAAAAGATGGGCTAAACATTTCAAAAAATGTCAAAAAAATACTCTATAAATACATATGCATGTTCTTCAAGTAATTTGAAATTGACGTGCGTCATCACAGTTGAAGAAGACAGACAGCAGATAGATTCAGTGTTGACAGTTTCAGTTTGTCGATGCTTTCGCAATTCATCGTGCATTACCGAACCCTAATCACGTGTATGTTGGGGGCGCTCCCTTCTTGGTTTTATCACCCGGGTAGGGTTTGCCTCAAGAATTTCTCTAGTTGTGCTCCTCTGTCTCTTGTTCATTGTAGAAGCCAGTTCTGAAGAAGAAGCTCCAATCTTGGTTGCAGCCTGCCGGCGAGAAATGGGACTGCTGCACAATCTTGAATCTTCAACCACTTTTCTTGACTTGGTTACAGCCCGCAGAAGGAGTACTTTTACATCCTTTTTTTACTGCTGCATTTTTTTTGGTAAAGCATTAATTGCGGCATCTTGATTCGAACTCTCTGCATTGCTAGCACAGTACATATACTCTGTTCATCAGTTCAGCGGTCTCTTGTTTTTTCCCCCCATAAACCACATATATCCAGCACTAGCTCGTCTTCATCTGCCAGAGTGCAAAACGCCGCCCCACCCTAGTTTCGTTTGGTAAAAAAACATCACTCTTCTTATTCTTGTTCTTTTCATCTACTACCTCCGTCCTCAGTGTAAAAAACACTATTATATTATGAGACGGAGAGAGTTGTAAACAACATCTAGCCCTGTTGCTGCTCACTTCAAATTCATCCTCACCCGTCAGTCTTTGATCTTTGCCAATCTTTCCAAACCCATGTTAGCAAACCCAGGTCAGGGCCATTTGACCATTCAAGGTTCAAGCATATGCTCCTGTTCTTGTCCGGCTCCTAGCTAGCACGTGACCAACCAAAATGGAAAGGAAAGACTTCCAAAAAAGGAGGGGTACTAAGGGAAATACACTTTGGTTCCTAGTTGTATATACACCCTACATGAGAATTTTTTTTAATAATTAAACAAAAAGTCAAAATAGTCCTGAAGTTTTTTTAGAATAAACTTAACTTACTTTTGCACCAGTATATATAAATTTTCAGAAAAAACCAATGTTGACTTCACAGCGAAAAAGGCAAAATTTATTTGCTATTATAGGTCACTATTCACACTATTTTGGCCAAAAATTTGTCTTTTTTGAAAAGAAGTCAAAGGGGGATTTTCTTTTTGTGAAATTTTTCTCACAAGTACAATGTAAGGTCAAGTTTATTTCAAAAATATTTTCAATTTTTTTTGACTTTTTGTTAAATTACTATTTTTTTTCATATAGGGTTTATATGTTCCCATAGACCAAAAGTTACCCTCCGGGTAATAAGTCCAAACCTCTTGACCTCCCAATCATTATCCCAGCCCATTTGACCACCAAAATCTCAAAAAGAAAAATGATTTTGAGAGCTACTGTACATTTTTACCTTAGCTTTGCAGTTATAATTAAGTGCCACGGTGTCACAATAATGTTCGTTAATTGGGTCTGGCTCGGCTGGTCCGCACGAGAGCTCCAGCCTTCGGACACCAAACTGCCCCCTTGCACTCTGTCTCCTTGATCGCCACTCCGTTCTTTTATGGTGTCTTTATCTTCGTGGCAGACGCTCATGACTGACAATTCTACTTCGCCATCTCGTGTGCCCGACGAGCTTTACCATCAGCGCATCTCCAACGCGGATCATGACCTCGTCAAATGCCCATCGACACGTCCCGTCGTGTCCACAAACATAAGGTTGCGCCGGATGTCGTCCAATCGTGTTCCTCAAATGTCCTTTCATTTCAAACGGATCAAACAGGAATGTCAACCGAAATTTAGTGAGTATGATATATTATATGCATGTATGTATGATAAAATTTAACAAGTTCAAGCCAAGTCACTCGAAATTTACCTAGACTAAACTAAAGCCTACGCTAAGTATCGGATCATGACCTTGTACACATGGCCTCTGAGGGCACCGGCACTGCCATCGTCGTAGTCACCACCGTCCAAGTCGTCGTCGTCGCGCTAGTGGAGGAAGCCGCACCAGGCGTGGCGACATTCCTTACTGTCGCGTCACGCTTGCAGTGCACGCGCTTGGCTGCCGCCTCCGCCTCTTGTCTGCTTGGAGGCGGAACTCGCATTGGGACTCTTTAGTCCGACTAGAGGAGTTGCTCGTTCAGTCGGCGGGAGGGGGCGGCCCTCCATCTTCCTTCGTGGTCTTGGACCTATGGAGGGCCCGAACCACGGTTTTTGGGGTGTGTCCGAGGTGTCTAAAAGTTGAACGAAGCGGATGACCGAACTCCCGCAGAGCCCCTACCCCCCTCCCCACATGATTTGGAGCCATGCTGATGGATTTCAGACAAGATTTGGTGATCCGCGTTGGAGGGCAAAAATTGTCTGATCCGTCTGGTCCGAACATTTGGAGTTGTTTTGATGACACACATTTGAGATGCCTCACTTACTCTCTGAGTGCGCCATTTTATCATGACATGCTTCTTGCGAGCATGTCACTACTGCAGGAATGTCTAGTAGTGACGGGCCAGGCTCCCAGGGCCGTCCGTCACTGACCTTCTGCCACTGCTATAACCTCATCAGTGGCGGGCGCCCGCCCGCCACTCGTACGGTGCTTGCAGTGGCGGGCGTTTGTTCCCACCCACCACAACTCGCTATTTCTGCCCGCCACAAATACCATTGTAGCAGTGGCAGTCTTGCCGTAGCGCCCGCCACTCAAGGGATATGATAGACTACACAATTCTTGGCATTGCAAGTTGAAACACAATACTACAAAAGGCTAGTCATACGATTCTCAATATAATCGAAGTAGACCGAATTCAGTTTGGAAACAAACGGCGGAATAATTAAGTAACACTTCAGATTTGTTTGACTGAAGAGACAAACATCAATGTATCGACCACGTCCATCATAAAATACCAATTAACTAACAGTTCATCGGCTGATAAATTCATGACTTAAGAATATATTTCTAAACATGTCCGACGACAACCATCATCTGAAAGTCATTGCGGTTGTGTTTCCTTATGTTGATTATCATAAGAGTGTCCACCCTTATTTCTCTATTTCCTGTCATGAACTCCCGCCAGCCAGACCTACAAAAGGATATGCGTCTGTCTGTTTTCGTCTGGTACTGAACGCTGGTGACATGCCCAGTTGGTCCATGGCGTACTCCAGCGGTGCCGACAGCGGGAATGTCCACTCCCGATAACATCTTGATCGGTAACTTCTGCACTCCCCATCATTAAAAGCAAACAGAGAGCATGCAATGTTAGACATCTCACCATACTTGGTTATGAAAAAAAGATAAAAGAATACAAATCATCTCACCATGATTTTTTTCATGACGTTGGTTTTACTTAAGCGGTGCACAAATGGCTTCCCCACGAAGGCTACACTCGATGGTAACATCGCGGTAATATTCATGGTCTCATCTCGAGTAAGCTTCCTTATTCTTTCAGAGAAAATTGCAGAACTTAATGGACCATCGTCATCATCTTCCTCCTCATCATCATCTTCCTCATCCTCGTCATCCTGGCTGTCCTCATCTTCACCGCTATCCTCGTCATCTTGGTTGTCTCCATCATCCTGTTGATCCTGCCTATCGTCATGATCCTGGTTGTCATCATCATCGTCATCGTTGCAGGAATACATTGTCCTTAACCTATTGACATCTCCTTTCAAGGAAAAGGATATGCACTCTCCTCCGATAAGATTATTCTGTGCAATGTGCTGCTTCCATTCATCGCCATATATCATGGTTCTATCCATTCGTTTATGCACATCCATTAAGAATGTGCGGCCCATATCATCCTCGAAGTACATAGCATTACCGCATAATTTGTTGAAGTCAACCCTTATGTTGCATGGGATACACTATATAGGCAGTAGTTAATCATTAACAATAAAGTCAGTACAATAATTGTATGAATGGTTAGAAAAGAATATTAATTGAAGTATAAGACTGTGACAAACCAAAATTGTCACAAGGGGAAGTGAACAAGTATGTCGACTACTATGCCAAGTGCTTGGCCGCCCTCAAAGTGGGATGTGAGTGTCCACTCAAGTAAGCATAATTAGTTCATTTGAATTATTTTTTTGTTGCATTCTCATCGTTATATATACATTGTTTGCTAGACGGTGGTGGCGACCACTATGTATCAAGAAAGGGAAAGAAGCCATTCGATTTTAGCCATGGCTGGGTGCTACTGAATGACAAACCAAAATGGACACAACTAGTGGCTGATCTCAAGGCCGGCAAAAGGAAGAATGATGTCTCAAGCTCCCACCAATCAATTGGATTAGGCGAGGAGGAGGAAGAAGTTGTAGGGGAGAATGGAAAAGTCACAGTGCCAAAGGATAACCGGCAAGTGATGGGAAACAAGTGGGAGAAGGCGAGGGCCTCTCACGACTGCGGCTACAAAAATGTCCCCCACTTGAACGGGCATTTTTTTGTAAGGGAGAACAAGAAAGAGAAGAGGTACAAGCTCATGTTGGGCGCATAAAAGGAGAGGATGGATTGAGACCAGGAGAGGGCAAGCAAGAAGTTTTAAATTGAGAGGGAGAATATCGAGTTGGAGAAGAGGGAAGCATCGATGAAATGGGAGCTAGAGAAGGCCAGAACAATTGGAGAAATTGAGCTTGGGAATAAGAGGTTGCAACTTGCTTGAGACGCAGAGGATGCCAAGATAATGTTGGTGGACGAAAGCACCTTGAATGAGCATGGAAATAAATGGCTTTTGGGAATGAAGAAGGAGATCAATGAACATAGGGACTATGAGGCAAGGATGGCCACGGAGCAAGTGGCAAGGATAGCCACGGAGGAGGAGGAAAGGATGATCGCGGAAGAGGAGGCATGGCTAGCCATGGAGCAGGACGTATGGATGGCGTTCGGCGGGTGATCGGCCAACGAGTGATCCGTCATGCTCGAACAATAATTTCATTTTGGCATGTCCGAACTCTTGAACTATACTTTATTTTGCTTTGCCGCATTTCGTAAACTGTTGAATTGTGATGAGTTTGTGCACTATGATCGACGTGCATGCATTGCATGAATTTGAGATTTCAAATTTAAGGTGTGTAGCCGCCAGACACAACATATGAGGGGTTGTCCCACATTTTTTTAGTAAAAGGGGCTGTCTGGTTATGTCCATGGACGGGCACGAGCGCATTCCCGAGTGTATAGTGGGCCGGATTTGTCAAATTCGGTTGTAGATGCGAATGTTCTAGACCGGTGCGATGAACTGTTGGTTTATAGTATTGTGAAGAAATGCTTAGCCTTTTTTTTTGAAATGCGTCATCAACTCGTGCGCCCAGCCGAATTTAGCCTCTTTTTTTTCCTGAAATTAGCCAAATTTATCCCTTGATTTGCTATCGAACGGCCCAAAGTCAATTGGTGTACTGGGTTCACAAATAGGCCCGTTTCACTAGTTAACGGCCGTCCTCTCCTTTCCTTCCTCTTGCCTTACTCACCTTCGAAACAAGTCGCCTCCACCACATAAAAAGCATAAGCACAAAAGCGTTTTCTCTCCCGAGGGGCGACTCCCAGGGCGACTTAGGGTTCCGCTGGTCCGCCGCCGGCCGCCTCCCCGGCGGCGGCGCGGGGGCCGGTGTTCTCTGTCCCAGGGCGGCGCCGGAAGGTGTCGTGGCTGGTTTCTTGTCCCAGGATGCTGCCGTGAGGTGCCATCGCTGGTTTTGTCTCTCTACTACGAGTTCTGCCGCCTTGCTGCTGGAATCCGTGATAGATCAATCTGTCTGTTCAATCGACTGGATCGGATGAACATCTCAAGCATGAGATTTTGAAGGTCTCGTGAAGAAAGTTGTGCTCCAATCTATTCAGATTGGTTGCGTTTCTAGTGGTGGTGTTTTGGTACCTGGCCGCTGGGCGTGATTGTTTCAATTACCGAGGACGAAGCTCCGTGCTGGGGCTCGATCGGTTGCAATGAAAATATTATGTTGGAACTGTCGTGGGATGAGGAAGCCCACGGCAGTTCGTGCACTCTTGGGGGTCCAAGGGCGGGTGAGGCCGGATGTGATTTTTTTGTCTGAAGCTCATCTGTGTAAAGCTAAGGCAGAAAGGTTGAGGAGGAGACTCGGTTTTGATAGCTTGGCAGTAGCGGAAAGTGATGGAAGAAGCAGTGGTCTAGTGATGTTCTGGTACACAGGATTGGGAGTCACATCTTTTGAAGTTCAGACTAATTACATTGACATCCGAATTAATGAAGCAAGTGTTAATGGGTGGCGCTTCACAGGTTTCTACGGAGAGCCGAGTGGAGAAAGGAAGCACTTGTCTTGGGATTACTTGCGGGAGTTACATGCAATGATAAATTTGCCGTGGCTAGTGGCAGGCGATTTCAACGAAATACTACATGCACACGAGAAGGACGGTGGAGTCGCAAGACCACAAAGAAGTATGCAAATGTTCAGTGATGCTTTGTCGGATTGTGGACTAGATGACCTTGGTTATACATGTGACCTGTTCTCATGGCGTCGAGGCCACCTACGTGAGCGTTTGGATCGAGCAGTGGGGAATATGCAATGGGCAGACTTGTTCCCTAGTTTCGCTGTTTCAAATGAGGAGTTTGATAAATCTGATCACCGGCCGGTTCTTATTGATACCGATTTTAACCCGGGGGTGCAGCCTAGGGGGCCGTCAGGAACCCGCAAATTCGAGGCGCGGTGGCTAGCGGAGGAAGATATTGAAACAATCATTCAAACTGCGTGGGACAAGCGCAATGAGTTGGGCTCTGTGCCACTAGCGATCAGCACTGCAGATGTTCATGTGGCTCTTCATCGCTGGGATAGAGAGGTTCTTAAGGGACCTCGTAACAAACTCCGGGAGTTGCAGAAAGAATTGAACGTAGTACTCTCGGGACCACTATCAGATGAAGCAGTGGTTAAGCAACATGGCCTACACTTGCAGATTGAAAAACTTCTAGAACAAGAAGAAATCTACTGGCTCCAACGGGGCCGGGCGGACTGGCTTACTAGGGGAGACAGGAATTCAGAGTTCTTCCATAGGGCGGCTAATGGCCGGCGGAAAAGAGCGTCTCCAACGAGAAAATGGTGACTGGATAGAGGACCAGGATGATATTCGTACTCATGCTACAGATTACTTCTCCTCTTTATTTACTACAGGTCAGCAAGCCCCGGACATGAATGTAATTGACAAAGTCAAACCAAGAGTAACAGATGCAATGAATGACGAACTAAACAAAGCATACACCCGAGAGGAGGTGAAGAAGGCCTTGTTCAACATAGGTGACCTAAAGGCCCCAGGTCCGGACGGTCTCCATGCAGTCTTTTATAAGAGGTTTTGGCATATCATTGGTGAGGATTTGATTGATGAAGTGCTCATTGCTGTTAACTCGAAGAAGATCCCTGAAGGATGGAATAACACCACTATTGTTCTTATCCCAAAGGTTGAAAATCCTACGGTTATAACCCAATTTCGGCCTATAAGTTTATGTAACGTTGTATACAAGGTGATTTCCAAACTTCTGGCTAACCGGCTGAAATATATTTTGTCTGAGATCATCTCACCAAACCAAAGTGCATTTGTTCCGGGACGCCTCATTACGGATAATTTTCTGGTGGCCTTTGAATCTTACCATGCGATAAAGAAGAAAACTACGGGCAAATATGGCACATGTGCAGTGAAGCTTGACATGCATAAGGCATATGATAGGGTGGAATGGAGTTTCTTGCAAATGATTCTTCTACGTTTGGGCTTCACGGCAAATTGGGTGGACCTGATCATGAAGTGTGTCAGGTCGGTGACATACCAGGTACGGGTGAATAACATGCTTACTGATTATTTTATTCCTTCCAGGGGGCTCAGACAAGGGGACCCCCTCTCCCCTTACTTGTTTTTGCTCTGTGCGGAAGGCCTTTCAAGTCTTTTATCGCATGAGGAGGAGTCTGGAAATTTATTGGGAGTTAAGGTGTGCAAAGACGCCCTCTCGGTGTCACATCTTCTTTTTGCTGATGATTCATTAATCTTGATGCGAGCAGACACTACAAATGCAACTAGTCTTCGAAGAGCTCTAGATGATTATTGTACAGCTTCAGGTCAGATGGTGAGTGAGGCCAAGTCTACCATCTTTTTCAGTCCATGTACACCCGTTGAGACTAGGGTGGAGGTTTGTACCACCCTAAACATAATGGCAGAGGCGATTACAAACAAATACTTGGGGCTACCCCCAATTGTGGGTGTGGACCGCTCTGATTGCTTCCAACATCTCATTGATAGAGTACTTAGCAGAATTAGAGGGTGGAAAGAGAAGTTACTATCTTATGGAGGAAGAGAGGTTTTATTAAAGTCAATCATCCAGGCAATCCCATCTTACGCTATGTCAGTGTTTAAATTACCTAAACAGATATGCAGTGCTATAACTTCTGCCATGTCTAAATACTGGTGGGGTGATGATGACTTGAAAAAGCATATGCATTGGTTTGCCTGGTGGAAGATGTGTGTACCGAATGAGAGAGGTGGTATGGGATTCAGAGATTTACACTGCTTTAATTTTGCTCTCCTTGCTAAACAGTGTTGGAGGCTTCTATGTGAACCAGACTCTTTATGTGCTACAGTCTTGAGAGCAAAATATTTTCCTGAGGGTGATCTACTTAATTGCAGTCTTAAGAAGGGTAACTCTTACACTTGGCAAAGTCTTTGGTATGGCATTCAAACTTTCAAGAGAGGGAATATATGGCGAGTAGGAGATGGGTCACAGATAAATATATGGGAGGACACATGGATACCAAGCAGCCCCACTCGAAAGGCTATGACACCTAGAGCTAACATTGTGATCACCAAGGTGTCTGAATTAATTGATGCGGCTAACAGAGTGTGGGATGCACAGTTGATTCATGAGTTGTTTTGGCCAATTGATGCACAACGTATTCTGAATATCCCATTGGCTGTAGGGATGATGGAGGACTTTGTTTCTTGGCATTTACATAGGAGTGGATCATTTACGGTGAACTCGGCCTATCATGAAGAATGGGAGCACCAACATGGACGAAAGTTGAGGATGACTAACTCAATACAAACCTCAAGTACTAGTCTAGTTTGGAGGACCGTTTGGAAATTGAATGTGCCATCAAAAGTAAAAGTCCACGTGTGGAAAACTTTACTCGGAGCGATCCCATGTCAAGGAGTTCTTGCAAATAGACACATAATAACTAGTTCTCAATGCCCTTTGTGTAACTCAGATTGTGAGAGCATTCGACATGCTCTCTTCCTATGCCCGCGTGTTCAACAAGTTTGGCGCCTGCTTGGTTTGGCATCAGTGGTTAACGAGGTTTGCATGATGGAAAGGGAGGGCGGCTCAGTTATGGCTGATCTGCTTATGTCCAAGAACCCAACGAAGGCGTTGGTCTGTGATGTCCAGCGCAATGACCTTGTTGCCACAGCGGTGTGGTATTTATGGTGGGAGCGACGTAGCTATACCCATGGTGAGCAACTATATGAACCCACTAGATCGGCGCAAGCAATTTCAGCACTTGCGAAAAATTTCTCAAGAGCAAATTCAAAGAAGGGCAGAATAAAGAGACATGGCTGGGAGAAGCCATTGGAGGGCATGCTTAAACTGAATTTTGATGCTGGTTTTGATAGTGACAGCGGCACCGGGGCGACAGGTGCGATTCTACGGGACCATACGGGCTTCTTTGTGGCAGCATCATGTAGCAATATCCCATTCGTACAAGATGCGGCAACGGCAGAATCACGGGGATTACGAGATGGACTCCTCCTTGCCAATGAAATGGGATGTAACAAAATTTGCGTAGAAGGTGATTGCATGGAAGTTATTGAGATCATGCCAAATGGAGGAAACTCACTTGGTCCGGCAGCGGCAATTTATGAAGAATGCTCATTTTTAGCTCGTAATTTTATTTCAATAGAATTTTCTCATTGTCCTAGGGAGGCCAATATGGCGGCAGATTTGTTGGCTAGAAATTCGAAGGTCTCTAGAACCATTGTCTGGAAATCGGAGCCTCCGGATTTTCTAGTAGATGTATTGACAAACGATGTATCGATGTTTGCACATGAAATATAAACCGCCATAATGGCATTTCCCTCAAAAAAAAAAGAAAAAAACAAGTCGCCTCCACCGGAATACCAAATCGGAAAACCCTACTTGCAGAACCACCCATGGCAACCGCCCGCGCCGCCTACTACCTCGGCGCCACCTCGAGCGTCGTCTCCCCACCGCGCGGCGACTCCTCATCGGGCCGCCGATTCGGCCAGACGGGCCCCGCGCCCCCGTCCGAGCTCGGGTTCATCTCCCCGCCGCGCGGCGCCGCCGCCTCTTCGGCTCGCCACCGCTCCACGCCGCCGCTTCGGGCCACCGCCTCGTCGCCTCGCCACCGCTCCACGCCACCGCGTCGGGCCGCCGTCTCGTCGCCTCGCCACCGCTCCACGCCGCCGCGTCGGGCCGCTGCCTCGTTCAGCCGCCGCGACGACTGGCGCAGGGCGTCGGGCCGGCTGCGGGCTCTTGCTGGCCAGCGAGCACCACTCCCCAACAAATGCAGGTTCGCGAGCTCCAATCCGTTTGCGGTACTCGCGCCCGAGACCGGCGAGTCCGGCCGCGCCGTCCCGCACATCCGAGCGCCTCGCGTCGCAAGGTGCGGATTCATTCACCTTCACTCCTAAACTCCTGATCGATATTGCTCCCATCTTGCATCGGAGATGGACAGTTGTACACGAAGACGACGATGAGCATGTTTATTTGTCAGAGACGACGAGGCGCCAGCGATCCTGGGGAATAGCGGCGGGTTCGTGACAGCCCCGATTCAGGGGAAGATCAGCAGGGCCGCCGCGTCCCTCAAGCAGGAGAACAAGATGAGCCGGGACGCGGCGCTGAAGCCCGAGAGGAAGACCGGCCCAAGCGTCGCGCACACTGTCTTGAAGCAAGAGGAGGAGGCTCCGAACCCGCCGTCCATCTTGATGCTGGCGGAGAAGGGCAGCGGCGACGTCGCACCGCCGTTCGTGTAAGTTCTACAGTAGTAATCAGGAGTATATTGCTGCCGCTGTCAACCCGTGTGTTTCTAACAAGATCCTTCGACTTGGACAGGGGAGCAACTGGGGATGGCGTGGGACGGTGGGAGGCGCAGGAGGAGCTGAACCATGTCGCGGCGGTGCTGGCGGAGCCCCTGGACCTGGAGGCGGTGGCGGTGGCGGAGGGGGAGGGCCAGGCGGCGGTGGGGGTGGAGCCCCTGGACCTGGAGGCGGTGACGGAGGGGGAGGGGGAGGGCCAGGCGGCGGCGGGGGGAATGGCCCACCACATCGAGGAATGGCACCATTCCCCCGTCGACTGCCGTACGCCGGATGTCAAGGTGACGGCTGCAACGTCGACGCGGTGCTCTTCTGCTACACATGCGGCACGATCTTCTGCCAGGACCATGTGTGCCAGTGCTTTGGCGAAGTTCTGCGGATCCTTCCAATGCCCAACATATCCGCGCCCGACCTGCAGCTCCTGCAGCCATTCGTCTTCCCGCAGCCGCCGACCATCTTCGTCGGCGCCTACCGTGCTGGTTCCCAGATCACCTACCAGTTCTGCAGATTGCAGGACGTCTTTGGTCCAATGCCGCTGGTTCCCGTCGACAGCTTCCGTTTCGATATGCATGGCGCCTGGGTCACAAGAACGACGAGGGAGATTCGAATGGTGAGCAGAGCCGCCTTCTTTCCGGTGCCACAATTTCTGTTCATCAATGTCTAGGGATCGTCGTACTGTCGTAGTACTGTGAGATTCTGCAGCTTATATTCAGAATAGACAATTGTTATGTGGTTGATCAGACAAGGAAATTCTGAAATCTGGATTACAGTGGGCACTCTTGTTTTCTCCGGTTATTTTCATGTCATGTGTGTGCCTGCCTGCATGATGTTCTCTTTTCGAAAGGCTTGCATACTGTGCTATGTTATTTGGTGCACCAAAACTGTAGCCATAATTTGGTTGCAGACACTAGCCGATGATCAGGAAAGACCTCTCTGCCCTTTGTCCGTGTACGTTGTTTCTAGAGTGCCAAAGGGGCTGCATTATTTGTTTTCATGTTTTTCATTGTTTGAGCCATTTACATATACATTCTAACTATGCGGCGTGCTTGGTGTTCAAAACTCTTTGCAATCCGATGTACTTATCGTGTTTGGATGTTGGAAACTCTTTGCAATCCGATGTACTCCCTCCGTCCCATTAGTGGACACTAGTGTAGTGTCAAAAACGTCTTACGTTATGGGACAGAGGGAGTACATACCGTGTTTGGATGTTGGAAGCTCTTTGAAATTGTCATCATGTGACAATTTCTCGTAATGTCTTATGTGAAAATTTTAGTCAATAAAGTCTTCCTTTATCCAAGAAGAAAAACACATATATACATGATATCATAGTCAAGATTACACAGGAGTAGGGCGTCAATGGCTAGTGGTTGCAAGTTGCGACACAATGTTGGAGGGGTTGTGTAGAAAAAGGTCGACAAAGTATGATTATGGTGATGTTTTTACATAAATTTATTCACCTCACGGTATGTGGCGCGACCTACTCCCATGTTCTATTCATTTCCCAAGCTTTATAATCGCCAATGCTAGTCAGCACGACATTTCATCATGGGACTGTGAATTTCCTTTTGCATTTTCATATGGGGAAATTTCCTAGCTTTATGTTGTATCGTGGTGTTACTAGGCAACTAGGCAACATTATTTTGGCGATTATAAAGCTAGGAAATTTCCTTTTGCATTTGAAAGTGATACTAGGCAACTAGGCAACTTTACAATCATGATAGCCAACTTTATAAGAGCATTGAGTCGGTAACCTGGCAACAAGTGCTTCACATAGCAACAAAGTTGATAGGTAGTCATGGTAGACAACTTACATGTGATGCTAGGCAATTTGATAGTCATCATAGCCAACTCGAAACCCTGGTGGGTTGGGGATATCACTGTCCACCTAACCAACTCAACCACAGGTTAATTCGCGGCAACCGTTGAGATTGCTTGGTATCACACATGACACCTGTGTGCAATCTCAATGGTTTTTCTCTTATTGGTACCGTGTGTGCGTGGTTTTTTTTTGTGAGCCAGGTCCACTGGGCGTGCTCTGGAGGCTGTCATGTTCCGTGATTGCTAGTGTAAGGGTGTTTATTAGTTTACACCACGATACAACATAAATCGTCCAGCTACTACATTAGAACATTGTCATCAGACTAAATTATTTTGGCATTTTTTACCTACATACTAGCTACAAAGAAGATCATCCACGGCGGGCCTTGCCCTTCCCGGCGTCCCTGCCGTGTTTCTCGCGGAAGTAGCGCTCAAAAATGCAAAATGGATCAAGCCGGATCTGCTCTCCGTCGCCGTTGTCATCCTTCTCTTTGGAGGGGGGGGGGGGGGGGGGCGAGTCCGGCCATGACGCGGACCGCCCTATTTGGGCGAGGGTGTGCATGTTCCTATGTTGCCGCTTCTTTTGGATGCGAGTACGGATGACTTCCTCCTCTATGGAGCGTGCGCCGCCACATCCACCACCTCCGCCGCCGTCACGGCAGTGAGGCGGGCCTCGGCCACCCTCATATCCGTCCTCTCCTTCCCACGGCGGGTACACCAGTCCCGATGGCACTCATACTCCAACGGACCGGAGATGGGAAGGCTAACGGACCACGATGATCCAGCCCCGGCAGATCCGAGCGCCTGTTGCGTTGATGCAATGAATTCGCGCTGAACATATGCCGCTGTCGGTCAGGCGCAGTCCTCCCAGCAGCGGCAGAGTGCAATACGGAGGGCCATAGCCTCCTCCAACCCGCATGGGATGACGCGCGGAGTCAGATCCGTTGCCCGCCATTGCCGAAGAAGGCCGGAGATCACTGGACATGAGCTTGAGGAGCGGAGCGAAGTGGAATGGCTTGGCTAGGGTTTGGTACGGCAAACAGATAGGGACGAATATATATCGGATCGGATGGGCTAGCTTTGGCCGAATCCGACGTGTCGCATGCGCCCGGTCACGCGCGGGCCTCCCTTGGATATGAAGGGTATCGGTCAGCCCGAATGTTTGAGGCGCCTGTTTGGGTCTTGTTTTTTTTAGCGTTCAGTGACCGGGCCGTCAGCCCGGGTGTTCGAGGAGGGTCGAGACGCCCGGCTGTAGAGTGTAGGTGCTTTGTATTTCCGTTATCCAATTAATATGAAGGGGAATGCCCGGATGATTTATTTTATTTTATTTTATTGAAATGGGGGCAAAGCTGTTGCCTCCACGAAAATGAACAGCACCATCATTTCCACAACCAAATGATCCACGGTTCGACCTACCAACCACGAAGTTTTGTGTTTTCCTCGTCCACGTTGAGAAAATTAAATAGCAGAACACTGAGGCCGGAACCTGACCAATGGAATTCGTGAAGGAACATCCAAGCAGCGTGATTTTGTTATGCATTGTCAAGATTTTAGACCATGCTCGTTGGCGTCTAGGAACGATCAAGCTCATGGTCTGCGAGGCTCTTCACCGTCGATCATGGGTGCATGATATCCAGGGTGCCCTGGGCCGATCGCCTTGGTCCAGTACGTTGGCGGCGCGTGCGCCACATTGGAGCTATCAGGCTCCCAGACAGCCTCAACTGGAAATGGACGGCCTGGGCTTCCTATTCCGTCAACTCTTGCTACCAAGCTCTTTTCCTTGATGCTTGTGAAGACTCACACTGAAAACTTACCTGAGCTCTCTTCCTCGATGCTTGTGAAGACCCACACTGGAAACTTACCTAGAAACCCTGGGCGCCGCTCCACATCAAGTTTTTCATGTGGCTTGCGATGCAAGAGAGTTGCTGGACGGCAGACCGTTTGGCACGTCATGGCCTCCCTCACGACAACATTTGTGCCCTATGCGACCAAGAGCCAAAGACGATGCAACATCTTCTTGCGGGCTGCTCCTTCTCTAGGCAGATATGGCACGAAGTTCTTAGTTGGGTGAGAGCACCAACTGACCTACCTCATGGTGACACACCCTTTCAGACATGGTGGGCCACAACATTCGACCAAGCGCCAGGTTCTGCTTGCAAGGGACTTGCATCCATCATCATCCTCACCGCGTGGTGGTTGTCGAAACACCGCAATGGATGCATCTTCGACGACGATTGGACATTGGTCTCTCAACCCATCACCACCATCAAGGAGGCGAGCCTATGGGCCAAGGCTGGCGCCACTGGGATAAAGAACATCATTCCTAAGAGTTAACTTTGATGTTTTAGGAGATGCAATCCGAATGTCCAATTCGGTTCCCGAGCTCATCTACACCATGTGAACAGTACATTCAAATAAAATACTAGAAAATTCATAAAGATTGCAGTGAAAAATGCTTGAGTGCGTGATCCGTGCCAAGTTTTAACTCATTCAGACATCTAAGTAGCATTCAGAATAAAACAAAATCAGCTCCAACAGTGCAAAACAGTAAACTTTTTCACAGACCTTGTCGGATGTTCAAATGTGCTGAATTTTCTGTTCACTCTGGGAGCCAAAACGCCTCGTCCGATGCAACCCCTCTCTTTTCTGTTTGCTCCAAAACTAACTACCATGCCTCTAGCACACATGACTAAGTGAGTGTATGTAATCTTTCTTGAAATAGACTTTCGTCCCGCTTTATATGTAAAGCAACAACAGCCAAGTTACACGGTGGAATGGTACAACACCCAACAACACCCACTCGTGTAATCACATGCTATCACTCTTCTTCTATCAATGAAAAGATACACAACATTTGCGTATTCGCAAAAAAAAAAGATTTTAGACCATTTTCTTCCTATACCTAACAGTGCACTTGGTAGAAAACATGATAGCCCTCTAAGACCAAGCATCTGCCTGATCAAAGCCATGAGACAAATGGCTCCGAATTGGCAACTTACAAACCAATCATTGCTAAAGTTACTTTTAAGAAACAAACCATACGAGGACCTCCTTCCACGACCACAAGTCCATCCTGAGAACAGCCATGGTATTTACTGAAATGTGAGAATCTACTGTGAGCTTTGCCCCAATCGACAAAGATGAAATAAAATCATAACCATCAGAGGGTCAGAGATAGCACGAGGTTCGTGGACAGGAGATGGAAGCATGCAGTCAGGCACAGGCAGGGGACACCATGGAAGCATGCAGGCAGGCAGGGGACACCAGTTGCGAACTGGTCAGCAGCGGTGATTTTGCTCCATGAAGGTCAAGATCATAGTCTCGATCATGCGTCACCAGAATACCCGTACCCGTGCCTTCATCGCATTGGGTGTCTCCGATTGCCCCTTCTGCCCTGGTGTGTACCAAAAAATATGCCATCTCTTCTTCGGCTGCCCGCATCTCCACCCCTTGTGGATGCGTGTGCTCCCCGCCCGCACTGCGACAGTGTCACCTGCTAATGAGGTTTCACAGGCCTTCTCGTTTGATCGTCTCACTGGTACTCATATCTTGATAGCAGAGCTGCCGGAAGCTGTTTATTGATACCAAGAGTTAGTGTTTATCCAGAAACTGAAGTTCCAACGATTTGCCATTGTTCCTGTGAAATAGAAGAGCACTGATAAGACTCCAAAAGAAGCATTCCGAGATAGCAAATCTTTTGTGGGTACAAATTGGATGACAGACAGCAACGAAATGTGTGTGGTAGCATTGTTATGGTGCTTAGGAAACAAAAGGCTGTCCAAACTAGTTCTATCCAACAAAAGAATTGCAATACTCAACTGTTTAGTACCAATAAGTTCATTCTGGAAGGCCTCTCGCAAAAAACAAAGTATCATATTCATTAACAAAGGGGAAACAAGTACATCTATTTGCATGCAGTGTATTTTGCCACCACAAAGCTGTCAGTTATCGATAATGGATCTGGACTGGACGTCACACTGACACATGGGTTCGTAGCAACTAGCAACACATGGTTTGGGAAATAAGAACAGAATTTGGACCGGGGATGTAAGGTCAGGTCACAGCTTTCTTTCATCACCATCAAAGTGAACTACCAAAAAATCTTCACACAAGAAATCATCAAGGTTAAAAATGTGCTATTAGATGCTCTGTGATGGCGTGCTGCGACACTTCACCATAGGTATCTAGCAAAGCAAAGTACTCAAGTGAGTTACTGACTTCTCTAGCGGTGGCGTGAGGAGACAACCTGATGAGGAGCTGCGATGGCAAGAAGAGGAGGACCGGCAGCAGCGGCAGCATGAGAAGATTTGTGAAGTGGAGGCGCCCTCGTAAAGCAGATCATATGCAGAGGGTATGGATATATGGATGGTTTAGATGGCCAGCTAGAAGGGCTGATAAAGCTAGGGTTGCACATGGGCCAGATATGCCCCTATTCAAAACATGGCAACATGGGACATCATCTTCCTAGACACCACGAGCGACACTCTCCTATCGGCACGGCCACAGAACATCTCCTCCAGATGCCTGGATACCCTCTACATCCACCCCACATCGTTCTCCCTTACCCGCACTCTCTAATTTTTGCTCTTGGATGCATTGCCTAGGCCCAAGGTTCTCAGTTGGCTGCTTGTCACCATGTTCCAGGTGACGTCCAGGCACTAGACATCCATACACTGCCTGCCTAGCACCTAGCACTTTCGCGAACCATGGAAAACCAATGAGACAGCAGTAACGTCTCTGAATACTTTCCTGTTTCCTAGGCAAACAAGACAAACTACCTACACTAACCTCAGCAAGTCAGCATATTAGATCCGAAGTTGAGCTGCTATCACTTAAAGCATATGAATACTAGGTGCACTCACAGGTTATCGGAAAAACCGAAGTATAAAGCTGATTAAACCCAAGTACAAGGGAAATTAACCCTTTTAATCCCTGCAAGGTGAGCAACGTGTTGGTTACCAGTTACTCTAGTTTCAAAATTTCAATACCTTGAAGAAACATGAACTGTAAGTAGTTCCTTGACTTCAACATCCACACCTTCCATCAATAAAAATGTGTATCACCATCAGTTACGAATACACGAAACAAATTTCTTTTTTACCTTTTTAGCATACCATTATCCTTATTTCTCAATAGTATCTTGGGAAAGAAGTGGCGTATCTTAGGTATTTAGCCTTCACGTGTGTATATTTGTCAAACTAGTAGACTTAAACATAAACATTCTTTTAGTTCTTGCTTTTAAGGAGGTCTCACAAAAGGCACACACTTTTAATACAACTACATTTTGAGTAAGTTTGAACAGCAGACTAAGACCATTCTTGCCAGCCTAATTTATTAGGAAAGCACTGAAAATGGTGAACGTCTTAGTGACCAAAAAAAAGTAAACCAACATGCTAACAGACTGCTTAAATACTGAAAGCTAACCTGAAAATCCTTGATGACATCCATATATTCGACATATCCATCATAGCAATATGACCTTTTCGTCCACCTACTATCACACAGAGTAGATTTGATGTGTATTCAAGTGTATATAAGGACCAAGTACTGCATACAAAAGAGGCAGTCAGCCCCCTCATACAACTCATGGTCATAAATGATAATTAGGGAAAATTATAGTGAGCATTCAGCAACGGTGTAATACAGAGTACGCCTGATGAAAGAACATAGAGCCTACAGCGAAGTTCTCTCACTCAATAATTCAAATAAGTGAAACCGTTTAGTCATACAAAGACTGATAGTGTCAATATTATGTTATGGTTATAAATATTTTACAGTCTAACTTTCAGCTTCCTTTCACATAATCAATAAGGGTACCTGCAACAACCACATGATATGTCTATAAAGACATATGAAATAAGAAACAAGAAATAAAATATGTATCGCCAATGGAGTTCTCTTTGTAAATCTAAGCTGGACATCAAGTGGCTATTGTTGGTACTAGAAAATGTAGGTGGCAGCTTCAGAGAATACCACAACAGATTTGCATATTAACCAGGTAAGATCATATCAAATGATTTCTTCAAGTCCTTAGGTGATAGAAGATCACCACAACAGTGTCCTTTGGTCTTTTAGCTGAAGTTTTCACTCTCAATCAATCCAAGCCACTGCTAAATATCGTCGGTATGGCTGATTTAGCTTGTAGTAGTAGTTTCATAGCTAGCTCATCATCAGTTTAGCCAAGGGTATATGGCATGGCTAGCTCATCATCCCTTTTATGCACTGGAGCAAGGCTCTCTTCAAACAGGCTAAATCTTGAGCCAGGGATCAAACGCGTAAGCCGGGTGTGTGTCTCGGTCACCGAAAGAATGGCCTCCAGAATTTGACACCTAGGATCATAGGTGTAAACCTTCTTCTGAAACTCAACCCAACACTCGCTAGTAGCAATGACAATCTTCTTCCCCAAAGTGCCATTGCCGACAGAACCAATAACCCTCACAACCTTTGGCTCACCTAATTCTCTTCCGACTTGCCCAAACAAATCAATTCGATGTTTCAGGGACCAATCACCAGAGCCACAATCCAGCAGTCCCCAAATCTCCAAGGTGCTACCATCAGGGTTTCCGTTGCGAAGGTCCCGGACAATGCACAGCTGGTCATCCATCACAACCAGGTGCTCTCGTTCTGACTGGGCCCAGGAGCGCAGGTGCTCTGTTGGTCCCCAGAACGGCGGTGAACGGACACATCCGAAGGTTTCCTCTGCAACAGAAAAGGATATGATAGCAGCTCTTGGCCTTCTGAAGAAAAAAGAAGGATTGATCAACCAGTGCAGAAATCCATTGGCAAACGCAGGTGGTATTTTGTTCACCATTGCATGAGCGACTGCAGAATTTGCAAACAGGGATAACTTGAAGGGTACTCCTCCAGCCGCAGGCCTCCAGCGATCAGCTCTAGGCGTGTACACATCACACCTGATCATCTCCTTCTCATCAGAAAACCCATTGATCAACCTGACGACCTTGTACTCCCTTGTCCGGGCATCAAATCCCAGTCCAGCACTGGAATCATATTTCGGAAGACTGTGAGGTGGCAAACGTGTGACTTCCCTTCCGGATGCATTGCAAACATAGTAAGCCGGCGCAACAGCGTCAAACAGAAGGGTGAGCCCACAGCAAGGTGAGGGCATCACTACTTCCATGGAGTTGCGGCGGGCAGAGTCAACGGTGAAGAGCAAAGCATCTCTCGAGCTTGAGCTTGAGCTTGAGGGTGAGTATGAGCATACTGAGGTGGAGTCCAATTCTGCTGTGGGGGAGACAACTAGTAGCTTTGGTGCTTGTGGTGGCACCTTGGATGTTGCCATATGGAGGCTGCAGAAATCCTTGGAGGAGAAGAGTGCAGCCCAAGAGCGGCAGACGGCCTGGAAGCGGAGAATGGATTTGACAGGGAGCCGAAGCAGCACCTCCAACATCATGTCATCAGGAAGCAACCGTGCACAAAGAGGTACAACGGCCTTCTTCCTCTTGTTGCTTGGGAACGCCTCTGCCGTAATCTTCACGGACTCGCCACAGGATGGCATGCCGCTCTCTCTCTTGCTGCTACCCATCATCTCACCACCAATGTCTGCTGCTCCAATCAATATTACTAATTCAGCAAGATGTCCTGCAGTGAAATACACACATGGGAATAATTTGAGTGGTAGTATAGTGAATCTCAATGCATTTATATATTTTTTTGGAAAAGTAGACAGAACTTAACCCCAAATTTATGTTTAAATAATAAATTGACTGCTGTTAGTACTTCCTCCTCGGGTTCATAAATATAAGATGTTTTGGATATTTCAATATGGACTACAAACGGTCTTGAATAAGTGAATAAACACACTAAACCATGTCTATATACATCTGATTCAGAAAAAGGTTAGAACATCTTATAGTTGTGATCAGAGGGAGTAGTATATTAGCTGAGAGGGCAATAGACACCTGAACACACTGCAGGACTAGCCTGCACCTTGGACAGTAACAGCAGAAGTTTGAGGGTAATGGATATCGAAATACATCTGAAGATGCCACCCGCACCATGTACAATAGTAGAAAAATTGAAGGGATCAGATCGACCTTGAGCTGAGGCGGATCTACTAGCCGATTTCATCATCATTACAACACAGGGAAGATGTAAAATATGAGCAAATTACTACGAGATTTAATCCGAATAAACATAAGATAAATCATGACCACAGCAGCAGAGATTAAACTAATCATGCGAACTAGCATAGCAGATGAATATATCACATCTAGGGCACATGCTAGAAGCATGAATTTTACCACGATCTCGAACAGGAAGGATAGAATCACATACGGTGCAACGGGTGCAGCACCGTCGGCGTTGACGTTGTCGCCCATGTCGTCGAGGACGAGGTTGCCGAGGTCGGGGAAGAAGTCGTCGTTCGCGAAGTCGTCGCGCGAGTGCGCTCCCCAAAAACCTGATCGCCCCTCTCCCATACAGGATCACGAGAGGCGGGGTTCCGGAGGCCTGCTGTCCCTTCTCGCGGTGCACGCCGGAAGGAGGGATGGAGAAGACTTGCTTGGCGGCGCGGCTCTGTCCTCGGCTCGGCTCAATCCCGCAACCCGCGGCGCGGCGCGTCGTGACGAGGCGAGGCGAGCGAGGAGGAGGAGCGCGCGTGTAGGTCTCCTCTTCTCATGCTCATACAAGTGGTAGGAGAGCTCACCTTATAAAAAGGTGCAACTCTCTCTCAACTTCCGGGGTGGGACTAAACTTTAGCCTCACTCACTCCACTCACATGTGTGCATGAATGGGCCAAGAGAATTTTAGAATTTTAGTTGGGCTTTGGGCCAAAGGCCTACTAGCAAAATTCCAACAATCCCCCACAAAGTCTCATTGGCACATCTCATCATTTAGTTCCAAAACATTGTTTTATATATCGGTGCTTAGTGGAGACTGTGAAGTTGAACTTCCACTTAGAAATTTATGCTACACTAGATCACAACTTGAATAGTGGACTATGCCTTGAACTACAAGTTTTCTGTGAAACTAGTTTCACACAAATTCTTGACCGATACTGGGCTGCCGCAAGGCTTCCCCGCGGGTGGAGCGTATACGTCATACTCCAGGGCCTTTCATGAATTTATTAGAGAACACCCAATTCTCACAGACTGCGACATTAACAGTCAAATTCATATAGGTGTGTTCCTCAGAAGATGTTCTGCAGGACAACATCTCTGCTTACCCGAATAAGCCACTTGGAACACATTAAGATAAGTACCAACCTGTCATGCAGATCAGGAGAGTATTGCATCTTCACGAAGTGGGATAATTAATATAGGGATACTCTCCTCCCAGCTGACCAACAACTTGTCTCCCACTTCTACTTCACGGGATCTCCGATCACATAGAGTGGTTTACCACTATGGACAACTCATGCGGTGGGTCTCAAACCCATCTCCATCGATGCATTATCTATCACATTACGTGATAGACCCTTTGTGAAGGGATCTGCCAAGTTTTTCGACGTTTGGATATAATCCAACATAATAACTCCGGAGTTCCTCAATTTTCTGACAGATTTTAATCTCCTCTTCACAAGCCTTGATGACTTCATATTGTCCTTAGAACTGTTTATCTTGACGATCACAGTTCATCAGGATAGGGGGTATTGGTTTTTCAACCATAGGTAAGTCCATCAAGAGTTCACGAAGCCACTCTGCTTCAACAGTGGCAGTGTCTAGTGCTGTGTGTTCTGCTTCCATAGTTGACCTCGTTTAGATGATCTGCTTGCAAGACTTCCAGGAAACAGCGCCACCACCAAGTGAAAAAACATAACCACTTGTGGCCTTAATCTCATCAGCATCAGATATCCAGTTTGAGTCACTATAACCCTCCAGTACCCTTGGATACCCGGTGTAGTGAATCCCATAGCTCGCGGTGCCTTTCAAATAGCGCATAACTCTCTCAAGCGCATGCCAATGATCATCTCCCGGGTTTGACACAAACCGACTCAGCTTGCTCACAGCAAAAGAGATGTCAGGCCTCGTGGCACTCGCCAAATACATAAGCGAGCCAATAATCTGAGAATATCTCAGTTGATCTTTAGCAATCCGTCGATTCTTTCGAAGCAACACACTAGCATCATATGGAGTTGGAGAAGGCGTGCAGTCGCTATACCCAAAATGACTCAAGACCTTTTCCACATAATGAGACTGAAGTAGTGTGATCCCACCATTCTCATCTCTCAACAGCTTGATGTTTAAGATAACATCATCTACTCCTAGATCCTTCATCTCAAAACAGCGAGATAAGAAATCCTTAACCTCCTTGATTAAATCAAGTTTGGTTCCAAAGATCAATATGTCGTCGACATACAGACAAAGAATAACTCCTTCGTCCCCACCATAGCGATAGTACACGCACTTGTCACCATCGTTTACTACAAAGCCGGCAGCAGTTAATGTTCTTTCAAACTTCTCATGCCACTCCTTAGGAGCTTGTTTAAGGCCATATAAAGACTTTAATAATAACTTGCACACCTTTCCTTCTTGACCAGGTACTACAAAACCATCTGGCTGATCCATGTAAATTTCTTCCTTCAACTCTCCATTGAGGAAAGCCGTCTTAACGTCCATTTGATGAACGAGAAGACCATATGAGGCAGCCAGTGATAGTAGCACCCGAATTGTGGTCAGTCTAGCCACGGGTGAGTAAGTATCAAAGAAGTCTTCACCTTCTTTCTGGGTATAACCCTTGGCCACAAGCCGTTCCTTGTGCTTTTCAATCGTACCATCAGGTCTAAGCTTCTTCTTGAACACCCACTTACATCCTACAGGTTTGCACCCATAAGGACGGTCAGTGATCTCCCAGGTACCGTTAGCTAAGATGGAATCCATCTCGCTACGTACAGCTTCCTTCCAGTAGTCAGCATCAGGAGATGCATAGGCTTCTGAAATAGTCCTGGGTGTGTCATCCACGAGGTACACAATGAAATCATCACCAAAAGACTTTGCAGTCCTCTGTCTCTTACTCCTCACAGGAGTTCCATTGTTACCCTCAACAGGATTCTCAACGTGTTCCATCGCAATGGTGGGTTCAGGAATTACAGTGAATTCCTCACTAGATGGAGTAGGTATCTCCTGATTTGATGAACTCGACATATCCTTCATAGGAAATATGTCCTCAAAGAAAGTTGCATCATTTGATTCCATAATCGTACCAACATGCATGTCGAATACCTTAGATTTTATTATCAAAAATCTATAGCCGATGCTATGAAAAGCATAGCCCAGAAGAACACAATCCACGGTTTTTGGTCCAAGCTTGCGCTTCTTGGGAATTGGTATATTGACTTTCGCCAAACAACCCCAAGTACGTAGGTAAGAGAGTTTCAACCTTTTACTTTCCCATTCATCAAATGGAGTCATGGTCTTATGCTTTGTGGGAACTCGGTTTAGGACATGGCACGCAGTCATTAGCGCCTCCCCCCACCATTCCTTGGATAGACCTGAAGTGTCTAACATGGTGTTAACCATATCAGTTAGAGTTCGGTTGTTTCTTTCGGCTACCCCATTTGACTGGGGTGAGTAGGGAGGCGTCCTCTCATGGATTATACCATGTTCCGCACAAAACAGATCAAATTCATTGGAAAAATACTCTCCACCACGATTGGACCTAAGCCGTTTAATTTTTCGATCAAGTTGGTTCTCTGCCTCAGATTTATAGTTTTTAAAGAAAGTCAAAGCCTCAACTTTTGATTTCGGAAGATACACATAACAATATCTAGTGGAGTCATCAATCAACGTCATGAAGTATCTTTTTCCACCTTTTGTCAACACGCCATTCATCTCACAAAGATCAGAATGTATAAGCTCAAGTGGCGCCAAGTCTCTTGCCTCTGCAGTCTTATGGGACTTGCGAGGTTGCTTAGCTTGCACACATACTTGGCACTTGAAGCCTTTGACAGTAGAGATTTTCAGAATTAAATTCATATTGGCTAACCGCGTCATGCAACCAAAGTTAATATGACAGAGTCGTGAATGCCAAATATCAGACTCATTATTGTGGCAAACATTATTAATAATTTTAGTGCAAATATCTAACAAAGATAGGCGGAACAAGCCTCCGCACTCATAGCCTTTTCCAACAAATTGTCCACACTTAGAGATTACAACTTTATTGGATTCGAAAACCAACTTAAAACCATCTCGACATAAACGGGAACCGCTAACGAGATTTTTATTGATGGACGGCACATGATGAACGTTCTTCAGACGCACAGTCTTCCCCGAAGTAAACTTCAGATCGACCGTACCAACACCTCGAACGATGGCATGTGACCCGTTCCCCATCAGCACGGGTGAAGTCCCTGTTGCCTGGTAAGAAGAAAACATGGAGGCGTCAGCACAAACATGTACATTGGCACCGGTGTCAATTAACCAATCAGGGGATTGAAATACTGAAAGGATGGTAGGAAAAATACCATACCCTGATTCCTTCATATCAGTATCACCGATGACAACATTAGCAGACTTGCCGCTCTTCTCATGTTCGCGCTCCTCAAAGCGGTTAGGACACTTCGGAGCCCAGTGATTAGGATCACCACAGACATGGCAAAGTCCCTTCCCCTTCTTATGAGAATTCTTCTTGAAGTTGGTAGAATGTGATGGCTTGTTCTTTGTATCAAACTTGCCTTTGCCCTGAGTTTTGTTCTTATTGTTTTTGAACTTGTTGGGCTGGGAGTTCTTCTTCTGTACCATGTGGGCACTAGAACCTCCCTTAGCAACTCGAGCACGTGTGTCCTTTGCTCTCGCCTTCTTTTCAACATCAAGAGTACCAATGAGATCTGCAACGGAAAACTCCTGTCTCTTGTGTTTTATGGAAGTAGCAAAATTGTTCCACGAAGGTGGAAGCTTGCCTCCGGCAACAAATTTGTTCGGCAACACACACTTGAAGTACTCAAGTTCTTTTGCGAGCGACTGTATCTCATGAGCCTGCTGTACAACAGGGCGCTCATCAGTCATCTTGTAGTCATACAATTGCTCCATGACGTACAACTCGCTGCCGGCGTCCGAGGCACCAAACTTGGCCTCGAGCGCAGCCCACATGTCCTTGTCGTTGTCAAACGACATATACGAATCCACAATGGAGTCATCAAGAACACTCAGAAGAGCGCCTTTAAAGAGGGTATCGATCTTCTCAAAAGCTTCCAGCTGTGCTGGATTAAGATCGCCCTCAGGCTTGCCCTTGGTGGCATCATAGCAGCCCATGGGCTGAAACCAGTAGACTGCTCTTGTGCGCCACCTCTTATATTGCGCCCCCTTAAAGGCAGGCGGCTTCAGATGCGCAGCAAAACCACTCGGAGTAAATTGCCTATAATCAGGTTTTTGAATTGTTGGAAATATGAGCAAATTACTACGGGATTTAATCCAAATAAACAGAAGATAAATCATGACCGCAGCAGAAGAGATTAAACTAAGCATGCGAACTAGCATAGCAGATGAACATATCACATCTAGGGCACATACTAGAAGCATGAATTCTACCACAATCTCGAACAGGAAGAATAGAATCACATACGGTGCAGCGGGTGCAGCACCGCCGGCGTTGACGTTGTCGCCCATGTCGTCGAGGACGAGGTTGCCGAGGTCGGGGAAGAAGTCGCCGTTCGCGAAGTCGTCACTGCCAGCAGTCGCGCGAGTGCGCTCCCCAAAAACCTGATCGCCCCTCTCCCGTACAGGATCACGAGAGGCGGGGTTCCGGAGGCCTGCTGTCCCTTCTCGCGGTGCACGCCGGAAGGAGGGATGGAGAAGACTTGCTTGGCGGCGCAATGATCTGGAACGGTAGTGAGAAACCATACGAAGCGGCGGCGGCTAGGATAGACGTCTGCCTGACTATATAGTGCGGGCCGGGTAGGTCGTGGGAGTAAACTCCACGTCCGAGTCGTCACGATCCAAAAGAATCGGAAACGGTTCAGTAATTAACGCGTCCGTTAATTATTAATTAATGACTCATTAATTTTCTCATGCAGCAAAAATATAGACGACGTGCATAGCTTTGTCCTCGGCTCGGCTCAATCCCGCAACCCGCGGCGCGGCGCGGCGCGGCGAGGCGAGCGAGGAGGAGCGCGCGTGTAGGTCTCCTCTTCTCATGCTCATACAAGTGGTAGAAGAGCTCACCTTATAAAGAGGTGCAACTCTCTCTCAACTTTCGGGGTGAGACTAAACTTTAGCCTCACTCACTCCACTCACATGTGTGCATGAATGGGCCAAAAGAATTTCAGAATTTTAGTTGGGCTTTGGGCCAAAGGCCTACTAGCAAAATTTCAACAGAAGACGAGAGCAGAGGGAGATCCGTGTGACAAGAAGATGAATTAATGCATCGAACAGATCGGAGTGAGGTAGGAGGTTCCTTACCAAGCGAGTCCACTAGAGGGCGCCGGCGACGAATCGGCGAAGCTGGGGTTATTACGGCGGCTCGGCGGAAGGAAGACTCGATTTTTCTGCCGGGAGAGACGGAGATTATTTAGGTTGGAATTGGATACAAACTGGTCAGAGTGGCGACGGACTGATTACCTGGGGGAGGCCTGTCGGGGCGTCCGATACCTGTAGTCTCTCGGCATCCGTCCGTCCCCCTGCTAGCGTCCGATTTGACATCAACGGTTGATATCGTAAACACTCTCCCCGTTTGTCTTCGATCACGTTAGCAGGGGATTCGTTCAAATTATACGCTCTATCTCTTTATCCTCGCTTGAGAAAACGCAAAGGTGTGACTAGATCTCAACCGACTGAGATTTAACCAAGTCTCGGTCAAGTGACACAACATATAACAAAGAAGAAAAAAAATTAGAAGATTTTTTTGCATGAATCTTCACCCAAGATCTTATAAATATAGTATCGACTGAGACTTCCTTAAGTCTCAGACTCTCAGTCAACTGAGATTTAGCAATCCTGAAAACGCAAAAGCATTGTGTCGTCGGAAAAGCTATACACCCAACGTTTCCGACGAACATCATGCGTGTGAACGCCTCGTTGGCCCGTTGGATGGAGTGCACAAATATTTGCGCAATGCCAGCCTCGTGATCCTAGTCGCAACCGTTCATGCAATGGAGTGAAACGTTTTTTTCTTCCTTGGTCAGATAATGGACAGAGGGAGATCCGGAAGGAAATGGATGCTATGAATGAATTGATGTACCGCGAAGAGATGCTATGGCTGCAACGTTCACGCATTGCATGTTTGAAAGAAGGAGACCGGAATACAGAGTTTTTTCACCACAAAGTTGTGTGGCGAGCTAGGAAAAACAGAATTAAAGGTCTGAAAGACTCCAATGGTGTATGGCAGCAGGATCAGAACACTATGTTGAAAATGGCACAAGAATACTTTGAAGGCATGTTTGCAGTCGACCCACACATTGATCCGGAGAAAGTTATCCAGCTTTTTGAGCCTAAGATTACTGCAGACATGAACACTAAATTGTGTGCCCCTTTCTCGGACAAGGAAATCAGCGATGCCCTCTTCCAAATAGGGCCCTTAAAAGCACCCAGACCCGATGGCTCCCCTGCTAGATTTTTCCAGCGGCACTGGGGCACTTTGAAGGAAGAGATCATCCCAGTTGTGCGACAGTTCTTTGGGTCGGGTATCATGCCTGATGGTGTTAATGCCACATCCATTGTCCTGATACCCAAGGTAAATGATCCAACTAGTCTCACAGAGTTCCGACCCATCAGTTTATGTAATGTAATTTACAAAGTGATCTCTAAGTGCCTTGTGAACCGGCCGCGGCCACTCCTGGATGAGATAATTGCCCCAGAACAGAGTGCTTTTGTGTCAGGCAGACTAATCACCGATAATGCTTTCATAGCTTTTGAGTGTATTCATGTCATCAAACAAGAGAAGGACCCGAACAGAACCGCCTGTGCGTACAAGCTCGACCTCTCTAAGGCTTATGATAGAGTGGACTGGGATTTCCTACGGCGAATGATGCAAAGGCTAGGCTTCGATCACCGGTGGGTGCACTGGATCATGACGTGCGTGACCTCGATGACATATAGCATCAGAGTTAATGGAGCTAGCTCGAATTCGTTCGCACCGCCCCGCGGGCTATGGCAAGGAGATCCCTTATCACCATTTCTCTTCCTGTTTGTTGCAGACGGCCTGGCGCAATCTTGAGACAGCAGGTGCAGCAAGGCCTAATCAATCCGGTGCGAGTGTGCCCTAGGGCGCCTGGTATATCTCACCTCCTGTTCGCGGACGAAACACTGCTGTTTTTTCGGGCAAATGTAGCAGAGGCCACGGAGATCAAGGATGCGTTGAGCAAATATGCAAGGTGTACGGGGAACGTGATCAACCCCTCAATGCTCCATCTTGTTCGGTACCAAGTGTCGGCTGGACAACCAAACTGCTGTCACCTTAGAGCTCCAAGTGCAGAACCTGCATTTTGAGGAGAGGTACTTGGGACTGCCCACGCCAACGGGTTGCATGTCAAAAGGGCGCTTCCAAAGTCTACAAGAGCAACTAACCAAAAGGATTCTAGCATGGGGAGAAGAAGCGTCCCAAGGTGGAAAAGAGATTCTGATCAAGGCTGTGGCTCAATCCCTACCAACTTACATCATGGGGGTCTTCCAGTTACCACGAAGTGTTTGTGACGATCTCACACGCATGGTTAGAAACTTCTGGTGGGGAGCGAGGGAAGGGAAGAGGAAGACACATTGGCGCGCATGGGACACTTTGATAAAGTCGAAGGAGAAGGGCGGGCTTGGCTTCCGGGATTTTCGCCTTTTCAACCAAGCCCTACTCGCCCGGCAAGCGTGGCGACTCTTATCTAACCCTGATAGTCTGTGCGCGCAGGTTCTAAAAGCTCGCTACTACCCCGACGGCCGTCTGGAGGACACAGTCTTTTGTGGAAACGCCTCGTCTACTTGGCAGGCCATCGTCCATGGCCTCGAACTACTCAAGAAGGGCATAATTTGGTGCATTGGTGATGGAGCCTCGGTGCGCATATGGCGGGATCAGTGGATCCCCCACCCGCTAGCGAGAGGGCCTATCTCTCCCCAGGGTCGCTGCCGACTCCGGCGTGTAAGCCAGCTGCTCGACGAGCATGGGAACTGGAAGGTGAACTTGCTATACAGCAACATTTTCTCCCCATGGATGTCATGAAGATTATGAAGCTTAAAGCTTCACCTCGCCGCACGGGTGACTTCATTGCTTGGGCGTCTGAGCGCTCGGGAGTCTTTTCGGTGCGAAGTGCGTACCGTCTCGCTCTTGATGAGCGCATGCTGCCATCTTCAGTCGCTGCGAGCAAGGCACTGGATGGGCGACGTGCCGTCTGGGCACTTCTATGGAGGTGCCATGCTCCACCAAAGGTGTGCATATTCGCCTGGAAACTTGTATCCAATTGTCTAGCCACTTGGGCAAACAAAAAAGCGAGAACATTGGAGGTTACTGATACATGTCCACTGTGTGCTATGGAACTAGAGGACACGTTCCATGTTTTCTGCAGGTGCCCCCGTGCTGTGGAACTGTGGCAAGCCATGGCGAAACATTGGAGCCTACCGGACCTCAATTCTGTTAGGCCGACGGGTATCGAGTGGCTGTTCAACGTGCTGTACCCCATGCAGATTGATGATCGCATGAGGGTCCTTATGGTGTTGTGGCGGGCATGGCATATTCGGAATGAAATCGTCTATGAGAAGAGGCCACACCCAGTGGGGGCTTCATGCCGGTTTCTGCTCAGCTATGAAGCATCTTTGGCTGCTATCCAGCGAGACCCGGACAATGATCACATGAAGGGAAAGATGGTGCTGACGCCCGCTGCGAGGAGGGCACCGGCAAGGCATCCGGAGTACGCGCCAGCGCCGGATAGCATGTGGCAGGCCCCCGCCCCTGGACGTGTTAAACTGAACGTCGACGTTTCGTACTGCCCCGCCTCTGGTGCTGCGGGTGCAGGCATGATCTTGAGGGACAACAATGGAGCGATTATTTTCTCGGCGTGCAGAAACCTTCTCTTCTGTGCAGATCCCTTGCAAGCGGAGTTGGCGGCTTGTCTCGAAGGCCTCAATTTTGCCATGCAATGGTCTCCTTTGCTTGTGGACGTGGAGATGGACAGCCTGATTGCTGTGCAGGCTATCCGGTCAATGAAGGAAGATAAATCGCAACATGCGATGATGATTACTGAAGCTAAGAGACTTCTTGGTGAAAGGGAAAGTTCAGTTGCTCATATTAGTAGGAGACAAAACTGTGTTGGGCATAGACTAGCTGAATTTGGCCGAGTAGAAGCTAGGACTGTCGTATGGTTAAAATCTGGACCTGCTAATGTACCGGAACTATGTATGGAGGATCTTCCTCCAAGCTGAGCAATGAAATTCCCTTTAACCCCGCAAAAAAAATGTTTACTCTCTCTATACATTCCTCCACGCGCCACTTGCCTCCTTTGTGCGAGACAAGTCTAGCCGGCACCCCTCCTCCCCTCACCATCATTGGCCATCGACGGGCATGACACAACGGGCCTGCGCCACGCCTCCCCTCCCCGTCGCTGCCCGTCGATATGCTGGTGGTAGCATTTTAGTCCTTCCAGCTGTCTCCTCCCAACTTTTGCAGGTCAAGAATCTCATCCTGCATTATGCTGATTATATTGGACTCAAAGTCAACTACAACAAATCTGTTCTGGTGCCCATCAACATACCTAATGACTCTATACCTGGTTTACTTGCAATTTTGGGATGTCAGCAGGGCAAGTTTCCTTTCACCTATTTGGGGCTTCCAATGAGCACTACACAGTTGAAGCTTGAGGACTTTTGTCCATCATGCAAAAAGAGTGAAAAGAAGGCTTTCAGGATGCTCTACCCTACTTTCTTATTATGGCAGGCTGCTTTTGATTAAATCTGTCTTCTCAGCCTTGCCTTTCTTCTTCATGTGCACTCTTGCCCCGCCAGTTGGTGTCATCAACCAGCTAAAAATAATACCTAAGGCAGTTTTATGGGGAAATTTTGGTAGGGAGGAAAGTGGAGTTGCTCTGGTGACCTGGGACAAGGTCAGTAAACCAAAATTGCATGGAGGATTGGGCATTTTACACATTGTTGAACAACAAAGCATTGCTCATGAAAAATCTGCAGAAATTCTACAATGGAGAGGATCTTCCCTGGGTGAAGCTTATCTAGGAAGTGCACTACTCCTCTGTCCCACTGGACAAAAAGGTTGGATCATTTTGGTGGAAAACACGTCTCAGCTTGCTCCAAACCTTCAAACAAGCCTGCAAATGTGTGGTCGATTCTGGTAGTACCATCCAGTTCTGGACTGATACTTGGACTGATGAGCCACTGCAACAAAAGCTCCCTGAACTTCACTCCTTTTCTAAAGATGAGGTCATTTCAATTAAGGACTTTGCTGAACACTCGGACTGGGTTGAGCACTTCCATCTGGCTCTTTCAAACCAAGCACATGAGCAATTTCTACAACTCCATGACATTATTCCTGTTTTGACACCTTCAGAGAAAGACAAGTGGCAGTGCCTTGGACAACCTCAGAATTACTCTTCAATGAAAATGTACAAGCATTTGTTGGGGAACCAAGAGGGGCACACTTTATTCAATCATATTTGGAGTACTTCTGCAGACTAAAGCATAATTATTTTTTCTGGTTAGTAGCCCATGACAGAGTTAGCACAAGATCCTTGATTCGAAGAGGGATGCAGTTGGATGATCCCTTCTGTCCAAATTGTAACCAAGAGGCTGAAGAAACACTCATGCACCTACTCTGGGATTGCAACTTTGCAAAGAAATATGAGATCTCAAGAAATATTGGGCCACTTTGATCCCTGTAAAAAAGAGAGGCACCTCTTTTTTTGAAGACACCTTGTTTTCCAAGGCCGAGCTGCCGCCTCATTATTGCATGGAGATAACCATGTTGGGATGCTGGAGTATTTGGATTCAGAGGAATGGTCAAGTATTTAGAAACATTCAACCAATTGTCCAAATTGGAGATTCACTCTAAAGGAAGGAAGATCTAAAGCGACTCACGATCAAGTTGAAGGATAAATATTCAGAAGAATTTCAGCAGTGGTTTACTAAAAAAATTAGTGCCATGATGAACATGTTCCCCAAAACTGGACTTGGCCAAGTCCTAGAACTGTTCTCTCTATGTCTCTTTTGTTAGTTTTATTCTCTTTTCACCTCCCCTTTTTGTAACATACCGGTGAACAATTGTTCTACGGTGTGCGGTTTCAAAAAAAAGAAAGAACGAGAATGGTGTCGACAGCGACGAGCATGAGATGTAGTATGTGGGTGTGTTTGCACGGGTGGAGTGGTGGAAGCAGGATCGATGTGCCAGCGGCAGCGTTGTTGCTAAAGCATGACACCGCAAGAGCTATATTTTTTTTTAACTAAATGAGGTAATTCTAAGACTTACCATTGTTTTCGAGAAAACTTCAGAGCATGTACCTAGCGTAGATGTAGGACAAAGTTCCCACCGGCGCTAACTCCTTGCACTATATTCACCCCATAGGATTATTGTTACTGAATACCGATAGAAGGAATTTCCACTTAGAAATATCTACTCCTACCTTTTATCTGTATGAGAACAGTCACTACACATCATTGTTGGTATTTTGTTGCACTGATAGAATGGCCTTCTTTTTTTATATGTGAACTTCAGTGTCTAATATCATACAGAGTTGGTAATGTGGGGACAGAGATGGTCTGCGGTGAATATCAAGAGATTCAGGCAAAACTAGGGCGGTAGAGAAGAGGATGGCAACACATGGCATGGTTAGCGACGTGGGCGAAAATTGGCGTTGATATCCCTCGTGCAAGAGCACACTTTTGGACTCCACAAGTGTGTAAAAAGAGAGCATTCCATGCACAAATTAGGACTATATAACAAACTACATGTACACAATTTCATCTTATTTTATACAGTTTTCAGGAGGTCACGTTTTTGCATCTTTTTTACAAGCGAACATGGTATGGAAATGATGTAATGTATATCTATAAATCTGTCTATGCTTTCTAGGGACTTGGAAGTGTATTTGCAGGCACGACTAGTTGAAGATTTTAGTTTCCTGGTAGCACAGCGTCTTCACCAACGCCTCTTCTACTCTGCACCTCATCGTGACAATCCACGTGAATCACGTCTTTCCTTGGTAATACTTGTTCACCAGTCTCTCTGAGTACTCTCCAAACGTAAGCGCTCCGTTTGGTGGAATCAACTGACAAGTTTACAGAAAACTGACATTAGTAGAACCAAAAAGGAGCGGACCAGCACCAAATGCAGGTTTATGTTCATTGCAAAAAAGAAGAGACGAAGTGAGGCAAGATTTTGATGGATAAATGACAAACCTCTTGGTGGTAAGGAATTTCACTTGGAAAGTTAAGTGTCTCATTCCTGCAAAAATAATTATAAAAAAATGATTATTCTTTTAGTACATGTAAGCAGATGTTTAACAAACCCATAATAATCACCCAGTTCTTCCGGATCAATTAATACCGTACAAAATCTGATTCTGCTGGGTTTAGCTTAACTGGTCCAACTTGAAAACAGAAGTGCATTCACTATGGAGTGTAGATTCTAGTGTTTGCGCAGCACAGCGTACTGACTATTACTTTTAACGCAGAGGAACAAACACAGATAACATAGTCGATCAAATGGAAGCAAAACTACACTGTCCTCACAATTTTGAGTAGAAAGTTTGCACGTACCAATCTGGTTGCATGAACATTGCAAAAGTAGAGCGCTCAACATTTGAAGCATTCACACCGCTGGGTGCCTGAAAGTAGCAGCATCAGTATGAGAAGTTACAACCGTGGGAAATTTGGGACACTAATTACCTTGTACACTACAAAACTAGGTCAACTGTTAAGCTCTTTGACATAATACCTGTACACAGTGTGGAGTTGCACATAGACGACCTCTTGATAGTATTTCAGTAGTTTCCCCAATTTGGTAAGCTAATTCATCCTCCCCAAATGTAACCTACAATATATCCAACCAAAAGGCAAATAAACGCAGAGCTGTGAGGACAATTTTAACGTAGTTATTTAACCAACAGGTGTCAACACAGATTCTATGCAAAAATCTAACCAGCGAGGAACACAGCCGGTCCTAGTGTCTATTTCCCTGTGCAGGAAGCACAGGTATACCTTTTTTCTATAGATGTAATAATGTAAAGATGACTCTGCATAATTTACATTACATAGCTTATTATCTATATTTGACGAGAAAGCTACTGGAATTTGCAGGAACTTACCTTAACAACTCGGTCATCACGAGTCCGGATGTACAGCCCAGCTGCACTATCAGGACAGGGGACCTCCACTGAAGTTTTCATAAACAGGCCACATGTAAGACCTGCATGAACAGACGAACTATTAGCTACAAAAAAAACTTCTTCAAGACAAAACCATAGCAAATGTTACAGCAACATGTACATGAAAAGAAATCCAGATAAGATGCGCATTACCAGTCAAAGACCCATGGTCAGTATGCCATCCACACCACGATGAAACAGAATCACCATCTTCTTTTTGTGTGCTGTCATATGGAGTAAGTTAATATCAATTTGTTACAACTAAAAACTGGAAAGGTTGGTTGAATGATCAAGAAAGAATTTAAGATTTGATCCAAGTGTAATATGCCTTTGCACAAGTGATAGTATAGTTTGCTAACGCTATTATTCTTGATGGACTGTTTAGAGGAAGTGCAGAACCACCAAACCACAATAAACCATTCTAAATACTCTAAAAACTCCAACATAACTGAAGGTTACAAGGGTATTCACTATCTAGAGCAAATTAATTCTTTATATATGTATCTTTCATGAGTCATGTCATATGCTGGATGTACCTGAATTGTCTGGGGAAATAATACAGGAGACGCCCCTTGTGACACCTTGAACGGGAAATTGTCTGCTCAAGACTTTCACCATCATATGGTCCCACTCCGTGCTGCATTACTGCAAAACAGACAGATGTTGATCCATTTGACTAACTGGTAAACCAAACTTCAAAAGAAAGCACAATTAGAAGGCCGAGAATTAATATGGAGGTCATTATTTCCAAAAGACACTTACGGGTACCATATCCATGATTCATATTTCCTATACCAATATTTTTCCTTCTGTATATTATAGTACAATGTGGTAGTTCATTAGATGCTCAAATTATTGCTCCGGTGTTGAAATAGTAGAACAATCAAGTTATCTCGGAAAAAATAACAGTTTAGCCAATAAAACTAGTGGAGATCTTACAAAGACAAATGGATGTTGTTTGTCCATTAAAAGCTTAAGAAAGTTACAAGTATCCCTCTAGAGTTATGTAGACACATTATTGCGTTGAAAAAATTTCATTACTGGCAATTCATAACAGAGTTTGCAACTGCTATTCAAATTCATAATACATTCTAAAAAGTTGGGTATTCAGCTGGCCATTTCCTCCACAATTGTACACTGTTCATAGAATATTCTAGAACCAATATATGCATCGCGAGAAACAAATTTACTGTGTGGCAAATCTCCAGAGAACCATACTGAGTTACAGTACTATTTACACAGTACATACCGTAGAGATCACAATGACGAGCCAACATCAAGCCAACTTCCAACATTAGCTTTCCAAGAGCTTTAAATGCTGTAAATGAAAGAATGCGAGGGCAACTTTTAATGCACTGTGAATAAATAGTCATGAACTATTGCAGGAAGCTTTTCAACACCAGGACAGTCAGTCAAGTCATACCTATTTCAAGCTCAGGCAGATGATCAGCTGGCCAGATATTTGGTCGGCAGTACGATGGATACCTGTAGATTAAAGAAACATTAGATATCATGAAAAGGTAAACATAAGGCATAATATTGCAGCTCAAGAAGCATTTAGCAATATTAATATAAAAAATATAGAAGGGATTTATTTTTCTTTTCCTTGAGGAATTATTCAGAATAAGTAGCTAACACATCACACGATATTGAGTGATAGAAGACAATAACCGGCATTCAGATTTAATATGGACAGAGATCTCATCAAATATATTAGACTTGGGGCAATCTCATAGAACTAAATATTATCAGTAAACCAAGATGATATATTTTTATGTTAGAAGTATTATACCTAGTTACAAAGACATCGACTTGGGACAATCTCATAGACTAAATATTATCAGAACTGAGATGATATGTTTTTATGTTAGAAATATCATACCTACTTACAAGGACATCATCAGCAGTAGGGACATCCAAAATTGGGTTGGCATAGTAGGAGCCTTTGAATGTGTCTGCATGGATGATGAGAAATTACCTATGCGTTAAAATTATGCCAAGATATACAAGTTCTTCAAAAAAAAAAACTCTTTTGCGTTCACTATAATAGTGTTGCAATCGATTTAATTTCATTAATGCAATAGCTAAGTTCATTTTGCTGACATTACACTAAGAATGCAAAGTGCAAACTTCACAATCTTGGAGGTGCAGAGTGAAGTTGGGAATGAAGTTCAACAATACCCAAGGTCTTGATTCACATTCCAATTATCATTCAGAAACTGACAGGAGAATGCATAATTACTTAATTATTACAAGGGGGAATGTTTACCGAGTTTCCCAGATTCAAGTTTCTCTTTCCCATGGCTCCAGCCGAAATTATACCTGTGCAGTAGCCACAATAATACATAAATCATTTTAAGCTAGTGATCTATGCACAAGCATGATTTATCAATACTCACAGTGTGCTCACTGCTCACTGAGAAGTATCGAACTTGACATGAACGGAAGCACATATTGTATATCAACCAAAACTAGGATCTCTTAAGTCTGAAGTGCAGCAGTCATAACCGAATTCTTGATGGCAAAACCACATAACTGGTTACTGGTTACTACCTGCTGTCCGGGTCCTCAAGTCCTTTCTTCACATCTTCAGGAAGGTTTGCAACTCTGACAGACAGCAAATAAGAGACAGATGTCAGATACATTTCGCATTTGGGCACTGAACTGAACCCAGCACTGAAACGAGGGGCGAGAGACACGTATACATACTTCGGCGCCAAGTGCAGGAGCGTTCTCCTTAGAGCTGGGAAATCCGGCACCTGAACGCGCAAAAAGCAAAAAGGCACGCTTAAAATTCAGTTTGGCTGAAGGAATGAACCCCATGGCTTGGCTCTGTCCGAATCGCCGTACGCAATCTCAAGGGACGGATACTCACGCCGGAAATGGAGATGATGCCGAGCCCGTCGGGGCCGAGCCCCTCCTCGATCTTGCCGCTCAGGTCCCTGCCCCGCTCCTGCAGCCCCCGCCGCCGCCCGAATCGACGGCGTCAGTCAGTCTGTCAGAACCAGAGGAAGGACGAAACCAGCCGCCGCCGCGCGAGGCGAGGCGAGGGGAAGGGGGGGACGCGCACCTTGAGGTTGGCGAAGGGGATGGAGACCGTGCGGACGGACGGCGGCATGGCGGCGGCGCGGCAGCGGACACGGCGGGGCAGGGGGGGGGGGGGGGGGGGGTCTCGGTCTCGGTCCCGGACGGCTGGTGCCCAAGTGGATCGCGCCCCCACGGCACTGCCCGCCTCCATCTATATCCAGCCTCCTCGCTGGCGCACGCGCCGGTCGCTGTCCCCCCGACCCGACTGACGGAGGGTGGCGTGCTGTTGCGCGGTGGTTTGGTCGTTGGCTGCGGAGCGGCGAGAAGGAATTAAGTAATTGGGGGCCGTGGCACGCTGCCCGCTCCCCGGCACGCCACCCCAGCGTTTGTGCCGTGTGCGTCGCCTCCGCCCGCCGGCCGGCCGCCGCCTTTGTTATCTGCCGTTGCCACCTAATTTGACCTCACCACCGTGAAACTGAATCTTGTTTTCCCTTTCTGAAAAAAAGGCCAAATAGCAAAACCACTCCTTACAACATCATCCTTACATAAATAGAAAAAAATTGAACATAGGTCCTTGAGAAAAATGACGCCATCCACTTCCTAAACTCGATCCCGCATCTCGACCTGTGTTGAGCAGAGCCACGAGACGCCGGTGACAACGATGCCGCCAAGATAAGAATGTGGCGAAGAGGGCCGGGCGACCACCCCGGGTCCGGCCAGACAGATCGGAGGAGGCCTAACCTCATTAGCTTCCCAATGAAGCCAAAGCTAGCCGAACTTCGCACCTGAGTCGCGGGTGAGAGAAATAACTGGAGGACTAAGACACGAAGTGTTTTCCACTCGAAAGTTGGCTTTGAAAGTTACCTGCGAAAATAAAGACAGATCCAGATCCGCCGCTTCAGACGAGTAGTGACCAAACGACCCCACCCTTCCCTTCGCGGCAATCGAAGTAGACCAAGAGTAGGAGAAACACCACGAGTCATCACTTTTTCCGCAAGAGAGAAAAGGAGTTTTGGGGCACAACACATCTGGTTAGTACTTGACTATCAGTACATTATTGTTTTTTAGAACTACACAATTAGTACATGATCATCAAGACATATTGTTGGTTTACTCCTATCAACTCATTCATTTTTGTGGTAATGTGTGTAGTACGGAGTACTTAGCATTATTCTCGGGTGTTTGCAAGATATTGGCCACACACTCATCTCTTTTAGTTTGTTAGGCACGCGGGTTATTTCTTTATCATAAATTGGAGAAACAATGTATTACTTCTTCTGTAAAGAAATATAGGAGCGTTTATCACTACTTTGGGGACTCTTATATTTCTTTATAGAGGGAGTACTTGCCATATGAAGTATATAATTAGAACTTCTTTTGAATGTAAATTTAATAGTATATATCTTATTGACCAAATTGATGACGTATGAATATAGGTGTGCCTTGTAAATTAAAAGGGAGGTAGTAGTTAGTAAATTGGTGTGTGTATTATCGTACATCTACCTCTTCTCCTCTGTTGAAACCAGCCGATAGGTCTTGCGCATTGGCACATCGTGTGACATTCGTTAAAGTGTTATTCTAATTCGGCAATGGGCTAATTTTGTTTTCACACATGTGTCTAGAGGAGCCAACATTTGTTGATATTCATTTTGGAATTTTTTTTCTTGAGATCCTTTCTAAGTGTAGTTCATTGATTTACTTAAGAGGTTTTTGTTTTTGATGTTGGTTTACTTAGAGTTCAAACTCAAGACTCGAGGGCCAAGTGGATGGCACCCACCTCAATCTATCTCCTTAGTGGTCGTTGTCTTCCCATACGGAATGACGAACGATAGGAGGATTGTGGTGATGTGTGGTTGTAGTGGTTTTTGGAGGAAATATGCCCTAGATGCAATAATAAAGTTATTATTTATTTTCTCATATCATGATAAATGTTTATTATTCATGCTAGAATTGTATTAACCGGAAACATAGTACATGTGTGAATACATAGACAAACATTGTGTCACTAGTATGCCTCTACTTTGACTAGCTCGTTGATCAAAGATGGTTGAGTTTCCTAGCCATAGACATGAGTTGTCATTTGATCAACGGGATCACATCATTAGGAGAATGATGTGATTGACTTGACCCATTCCGTTAGCTTAGCACTTGATCGTTTAAGTTTACTGCTATTGCTTTCTTCATGACTTATACATGTTCCTATGACTATGAGATTATGCAACTCCCGATTACCGGAGGAACACTTTGTGTGCTACCAAATGTCACAACGTAACTGGGTAATTATAAAGGTGCTCTACAGGTGTCTCCGATGGTACTTGTTGAGTTGGCATAGATCGAGATTAGAATTTGTCACTCCGATTGTCGGAGAGGTGTCTCTGGGCCCTCTAGGTAATGCACATCACTATAAGCCTTGCAAGCAATGTGAGTAATGAGCTAGTTGCGGGATGATGCATTATGGAACGAGTAAAGAGACTTGCCGGTAACGAGATTGAGCTAGGTATTGAGATACCGATGATCGAATCTCGGGCAAGTAACATACCGATGACAAAGGGAACAACGTATGTTGTTATGCAGTTTGACCGATAAAGATCTTCGTAGAATATGTAGGAGCCAATATAAACATCCAGGTTCCGCTATTAGTTATTGACCGGAGACGTGTCTCGGTCATGTCTACATAGTTCTCGAACCCATAGGGTCCGCATGCTTAAAGTTATGTGATGATCGGTAATATGAGTTTATATGTTTTGATGTACCGAAGGTAGTTCGGAGTCCCGGATGTGATCACGGACATGACGAGGAGTCTCGAAATGGTCGAGACATAAAGATTGATATATTGGAAGGTTATATTCGGACACCGGAAGGGTTCCGGGGGTTACCGAATAAATACCGGAGTACCGGGGGTTACCGGAACCCCCCCCCCCCCGGGGGGGGCTTAATGGGCCTACATGGGCCTTAGTGGAAATAGAGGGCAACAAGGAGAGTGTGGGGTGCGCCCCCCAAGGCCCAAACCGAATTGGTTTAGGGCAAGGGGGGCCGGCCCCCTCTTTCCTTCTCCTCCTCTCCCTTTCCTTCCCCCTCTCCTACTCCTACTAGGAAAGGAGGAGTCCTACTCCTAGTGGGAGTAGGACTCCCCCTTGGCGCGCCCTCCTTGGCCAGACGCCTCTCCCCCCTTGCTCCTTTATATACGGGGACAGGGGGCACCTCTAGATACACAAGTTGATCATTGATCTCTCCCAGCCGTGTGCGGTGCCCCCCTCCATCATAATCCGCCTCGGTCATACTGTAGCGGTGCTTAGGTGAAGCCCTGCGGCGGTAGCTTCATCAACATCGTCACCATGCCGTTGTGCTGACGAAACTCTCCCTCAAGCTCTACTAGATCGTGAGTTCGCGGGACGTCACCAAGCTGAACGTGTGCTGAACGCAGAGGTGTCGTACGTTGGGTACTGAGGATCGGTCGATCGTGAATACGTACGACTACATCAACCGCATTGTCATACGGCTTCCGCTTAACGGTCTACGAGGGTACGTGGACGACTCTCCCCTCTCGTTGCTATGCATCACCATGATCTTGCGTGTGCGTAGGAATTTTTTTGAAATTACTACATTCCCCAACAGTGGCATACGAGCCAGGTTTATGCGTAGATGTTATATGCATGAGTAGAACACAAGTGAGTTATGGGCGATACAAGTCATACTGCTTACCAACATGTCATACTTTGGTTTGGCGGTATTGTTGGATGAAGCGGCCCGGACCGACATTACGCATACGCTTACGCGAGACTGGTTCTACCGACGTGCTTCACACATAGGTGGCTGGCGGGTGTCAGTTTCTCCAACTTTAGTTGAACCGAGTGTGGCTACGCCCGATCCTTGAGAAGGTTAAAACAACACTAACTTGACGAACTATCATTGTGGTTTTGATGCGTAGGTAAGAATGGTTCTTGCTCAGCCCGTAGCAGCCACGTAAAACTTGCAACAACAAAGTAGAGGACGTCTAACTTGTTTTTGCAGGGCATGTTGTGATGTGATATGGTCAAGACATGATGATATATTTTTGTATGAGATGATCATGTTTTGTAACGGAGTTATCGGCAACTGGCAGGAGCCATATGGTTATCGCTTTATTGTATGCAATCCAATCGCCCTGTAATTGCTTTACTTTATCACTAAGTGGTAGCGATAGTCGTATAAGCAATAGTTGGCGAGACGACAACGATGCTACGATGGAGATCAAGGTGTTGCGCCAGTGACTATGTTGATCATGAGGGTGCTCTGGAGATGGAGATCAAAGGCACAAGATGATGATGGCCATATCATATCACTTATATTGATTGCATGTGATGTTTATCCTTTATGCATCTTATTCTGCTTTGATTGACGATGGCATTATAAGATGATCCCTCACTAAATTTCAAGGTATAAGTGTTCTCCCTGAGTATGCATCGTTGCGAAAGTTCGTCGTGCCGAGACACCACGTGATGATCGGGTGTGATAAGCTCTACGTTCAAATACAACGGGTGTAAGCCTGTTTTGCACACGCAGAATACTCGGGTTAAACTTGACGAGCCTAGCATATGCAGATATGGCCTCGGAACACTAAGACCGAAAGGTCAAGCGTGAATCATATAGTAGATATGATCAACATAGAGATGTTCACCATTGAAAACTACTCCATCTCACGTGATGATCAGACATGGTTTAGTTAATTTGGATCATGTGATCACTTAGATGATTAGAGGGATGTCTATCTAAGTGGAAGTTCTTAAGTAATATGATTAATTGAACTTAAATTTATCATAAACTTAGTACCTGATAGTATTTTGCTTGTCTATGTTGTTGTTGATAGATGGCCCGTGCTGTAGTTTCATTGAATTTTAATGCGTTCCTAGAGAAAGCTAAGTTGAAAGATGATGGTAGCAATTACACGGAATGGGTCCGTAACTTGAGGATTATCCTCATTGCTGCACAGAAGAATTACGTCCTAGAAGCACCGCTAGGTGTACCACCTGCGCTGGCAACTGCAGACATTGTGAATGCCTGGCACTCGCGTGTTGATGACTACTCGATAGTTCAGTGTGCCATGCTTTACGGCTTAGAACCGGGACTTCAATGACGTTTTGAACGTCATGGAGCATATGAGATGTTCCAGGAGTTGAAGTTAATATTTCAAACAAATGCCCGGATTGAGAGATATTCTATAGCTGCAAGAAGGAGGAGAATAGTTCTGTCAGTGAACATATACTCAGAATGTCTGGGTACTGAAATCACTTGATTCAACTGGGAGTTAATCTTCCGGATGATAGTGTCATTGATAGAATTCTTCAATCACTGCCACCAAGCTACAAGATCTTCGTGATGAACTATAATATGCAAGGGATGGATAAGACAATTCCCGAGCTCTTCGCAATGCTAAAGGATGCAGAGGTATAAATCAAGAAGGAGCATCAAGTGTTTATGGTCAATAAGACCACTAGTTTCAAGAAAAAGGGTAAAGGGAAGAAGAAGGGGAACTTCAAGAAGAACGGCAAACAAGTTGCTGCTCAGGAGAAAAAACCCAAGTCTGGACCTAAGCCTGAGACTGAGTGCTTCTACTACAAACAGACTGGTCACTAGAAGCGGAACTGCCCCAAGTATTTGGCGGATAAGAAGGATGGCAAGGTGAACAAAGGTATATATGATATATATGTTATTGATGTGTACCTTACTAATGCTCGCAGTAGCACCTGGGTATTTGATACTGGTTTTGTTGCTAATATTTGCAACTCGAAACAGGGACTACGGATTAAGCGAAGATTAGCTAAGGACGAGGTGACGATGCGCGTGGGAAATGGTTCCAAAGTTGATGTGACCGCGGTCGACACGCTACCTCTACATCTACCTTCAGGATTAGTTTTAGACCTGAATAATTATTATTTGGTGCCAGCGTTGAGCATGAACATTATATCTGGATCTTGTTTAATGCGAGACGGTTATTCATTTAAATCAAAGAATAATGGTTGTTCTATTTATATGAGTAATATCTTTTATGGTCATGCACCCTCGAAGAGTGGTTTGTTTTTATTAAATCTCGACAGTAGTGATACACATATTCATAATATTGAAGCCAAAAGATGCAAAGTTAATAATGATAGTGCAACTTATTTGTGGCACTGACGTTTGGGTCATATTGGTGTAAAGCGCATGAAGAAACTCCATACTGATGGACTTTTGGAATCACTTGATTATGAATCACTTGGTACTTGTGAACCATGCCTCATGGACAAGATGACTAAAACGCCGTTCTCCGAAACAATGGAGCAAGCAATAGATTTGTTAGAGATCATACATACTGATGTATGTGGTCCGATGAATATTGAGGCTCGCGGCGGGTATCGTTATTTTCTCACCTTCACAGATGATTTGAGAAGATATGGGTATATCTACTTAATAAAACATAAGTCTGAAACATTTGAAAAGTTCAAAGAATTTCAGAGTGAAGTGGAAAATCATCATAACAACAAAATAAAGTTTCTACGATCTGATCGTGGGGGAGAATATTTGAGTTACGAGTTTGGTCTACATTTGAAACAATGCGGAATAGTTTCGCAACTCACGCCACCTGGAACACCACAGCGAAATGGTGTGTGATACGTCTCCAACGTATCTATAATTTTTGATTGCTCCATGCTATATTATCTACAGTTTTGGACTACATTGGGCTTTACTTTCCACTTTTATATTATTTTTGGAACTAACCTATTAACTGGAGGCCCAGCCCAGAATTGCTATTTTTTGCCTATTTCAGTGTTTCGGAGAAACAGAATATCAAACGGAGTCCAAACGGAATGAAACCTTCGGAAACGTGATTTTCTCATTAGATAAGATCCAGTAGACTTGGACCCTCCGTCAAGAAAGCCACGAGGTGGCCACGAGGGTGGAGGGCGCGCCCCCTGCCTCGTGGGCCCCTCCAAGCTCCACCGACGTACTTCTTCCTCCTATATATACCTACGTACCCCCAAACGATCGGGGACGGAGCCAAAAACCTAATTCCACCACCGCAACTTTCTGTATCCATGAGATCCCATCTCGGGGCCTGTTCCGGAGCTCCGCCGGAGGGGGCATCGATCACGGAGGGCTTCTACATCATCATCCAAGCCCCTCCGATGAAGTGTGAGTAGTTTACTTCAGACCTACATGTCCATAGTTAGTAGCTAGATGGCTTCTTCTCTCTTTTTGGATCTCAATACAATGTTCGCCCCCTCTCTTGTGGAGATCTATTTGATGTAATCTTCTTTTTGCGGTGTGTTTGTTGAGACCGATGAATTGTGGGTTTATGATCAAGTCTATCTATGAATAATATTTGAATCTTCTCTGAATTCTTTTATGTATGATTGGTTATCTTTGCAAGTCTCTTCGAATTATCAGTTTGGTTTGGTCTACTAGATTGGTTTTTCTTGCCATGGGAGAAGTGCTTAGCTTTGGGTTCGATCTTGCGGTGTCCTTTCCCAGTGACAGAAGGGGCAGCAAGGCACGTATTGTATTGTTGCCATCGAGGATAACAAGATGGGGTTTTTATCATATTGCATGAAACTATCCCTCTACATCATGTCATCTTGCTTAAGGCGTTACTCTGTTTTTAACTTAATACTCTAGATGCATGCTGGATAGCAGTCGATGAGTGGAGTAATAGTAGTAGATGCAGGCAGGAGTCGGTCTACTTGTCTCGGACGTGATGCCTATATACATGATCATACCTAGATATTCTCATAACTATGCTCAATTCTGTCAATTGCTCAATAGTAATTTGTTCACCCACCGTAGAATACTTATGCTCTTGAGAGAAGCCACTAGTGAAACATATGGCCCCCGGGGTCTCTTTCTCATCATATCAATCTCCATCATTTTATTATTGCTTTGCTTTTACTTTGCCTTTTACTTTTCACTTTGCATCTCTATACCAAAAATACCAAAAATATTATTTATCATCTCTATCAGGTCTCACTTTCGTAAGTGACCGTGAAGGGATTGACAACCCCTAAGCGCGTTGGTTGCATTGAGCTATTGTTTTTGTGTAGGTACGAGGGACTCACGCGTAGCCTCCTACTGGATTGATACCTTGGTTCTCAAAAACTGAGGGAAATACTTACGCTACTTTGCTGCATCATCCTCTCCTCTTCGGGGAAATCCAACGCAGTGCTCAAGAGGTAGCAAGAAGAATTTCTGGCGCTGTTGCCGGAGAGTCTGCGCAAAAGTCAACATACCAAGTACCCATCACAATTCCTATCTCCCGCATTACATTATTTGCCATTTGCCTCTCGTTTTCCTCTCCCCCACTTCACCCTTGCCGTTTTATTCGCCCTCTCTCTCTCTATCCTCCCTCTCTATTCGCCTCTTTTTGCCCGTTTGCTTTTTGTTTGCTTGCGTGTTAGTTTGTTTGCTTGTCGTTATGGCTAGTCCCTTATCTTCTCCGTTGACCCCTAAATTCGAAATCTTTCACTTTAAACAAAGGTTAGGAGAAAACCTAAAAGATGCCTGGTTGAGAATAATGGAATCTCATCGTAATTGTATCTCTGAAATAAATATGAGAATTTTTCTTCGCAATTTTTATGTTGGATTAAATATGTCTCATAGACAACTCTTGGATTGCGTTGCCAAAGGCAATTTTATTGAAATCGATCCCCATATTGCACTTGAAATTATAGAAGGTATAGGGGGAACACTACCTCAACAAAAGGGGCCTCATCCTACTCAGGAAGAGACACAAGTTTTTGAAAAAAATTGTGAAGTTACTAAAATCTTGCAGAAATCTCTTGAACCTCTTAAGAACATTAGTGGAAATATTCACCGCACGAATATGTTGGTTACCCTTTGCAATAAGCGGTTGGATTTTTTATATCTAAAAATTTCAGAATATGAAGGGAAGCGTAAAGAACCTCCTGGATTCGAGCTTGATTCCGCTAAAAAATTGAAAACCAAAGATGGCAATACCTAGATCTATTCTTGCTTGTTATGCCTAGCTAGGGGCGTTAAACGATAGCACTTGTTGGGAGGCAACCCAATTTTATTTTTATTCCTTGCTTTTTGCTCCTGTTTAGTAATAAACAAATTATTTAGCCTCTGTTTTGGCTGTGTTTTTTGTGTTTAATTAGTGTTTGTGCCAAGTAGAACCATTGGGAAGACTTGGGGAAAGTCTTGTTGAACTTGCTGTAAAAAACAGAAACTTTAGCGCTCACGAGAACTGCTGTAATTTTTATTTGGAAAGTGCTATTTAGTTAATTATTTTTGCAGATGATTAATAGATAAATTCCTCACGTCCAACAGTTTATTTTAGAATTTTTGGGGTTCCAGATCTTGCGCTAGCTACAGATTACTACAGACTGTTCTGTTTTTGACAGATTCTGTTTTTCGTGTGTTGTTTGCTTATTTTGATGAATATATGGCTAGTAAAATAGTTTATAGTCCATAGAGAAGTTGGAATACAGTAGGTTTAACACCAATATAAATAAAGAATGAGTTCATTACAGTACCTTGAAGTGGTCTTTTGTATTCTTTCGCTAACGGAGCTCACGAGATTTTCTACTTTAAGTTTTGTGTTGTGAAGTTTTCAAGTTTTGGGTAAAGATTTGATGGATTATGGAACAAGGAGTGGCAAGAGCCTAAGCTTGGGGATGCCCATGGCACCCCAAGATAATCTAAGGACACCTAAAAGCCAAAGCTTGGGGATGCCCCGGAAGGCATCCCCTCTTTCGTCTACTTCTATCGGTAACTTTACTTGGAGCTATATTTTTATTCACCACATGATATGTGTTTTGCTTGGAGCGTCTTTTATGATTTGAGTCTTTGCTTATTAGTTTACCACAATCATACTTGCTGTACACACCTTTTGAGAGAGCCATACATGATTTGGAATTTGATAGAATACTCTATGTGCTTCACTTATATCTTTTGAGCTTTATAGTTTTGCTCTAGTGCTTCACTTATATATTTTAGAGCATGGTGGTGGATTTTTTTATAGAATATATTGATCTCTCATGCTTCACTTAGATTATTTTGAGAGTCTTAATAGCATGGTAATTTTCTTAAAATCCTAATATGCTTGGTATGCAAGATTAATAATAAAACTTTCGTATGAGCGTGTTGAATACTAAGAAAAGTTTGATGCTTGATGATTGTTTTGAGATATGGAGGTAATAATATCAAAGTCATGCTAGTTGACTAGTTGTGAAATTGAGAAATACTTGTGTTGAAGTTTGCAAGTCCCGTAGCATGCACGTATGGTAAACGTTATGCAACAAATTTGAAACATGAGGTGTTATTTGATTGCCTTCCTTATGAGTGGTGGTCGGGGACGAGCGATGGTCTTTTCCTATCAATCTATCCCCCTAGGAGCATGCGCGTAGTGCCGAGGTTTTTGATGACTTGTAGATTTTTGCAATAAGTATGTGAGTTCTTTATGACTAATGTCGAGTCCATGGATTATACGCACTCTCAGCCTTCCATCCTTGCTATCCTCTTCGGTACCGTGCATTGCCCTTTCTCACATTGAGAGTTGACGCAAACTTCGCCGGTGCATCCAAACCCCGTGATATGATACGCTCTTTCACACATAAACATCCTTATATCTTCCTCAAAACAGCCACCATACCTACCTATTATGTCATTTCCATAGCCATTCCGAGATATATTGCCATGCAACTGTCCATCATTCTGTTCATCATGACACATTCATCATTGTCATATCGCTTAGCATGATCATGTAGTTGACATAGTATTTGTGGCAAAGCCACCGTTCATAATACTTTCATACATGTCACTCTTGGTTCATTGCATATCCCGGTACACCGGCAGAGGCATTCATATAGAGCCATCTTTGTTCTAGTATCGAGTTGTAATCATTGAGTTGTAAATAAATAGAAGTGTGATGGTCATCATTATTAGAGCATTGTCCCAAGTGAGGAATAAAAAAAAGAGAAAGGCCATAAAAAGAGAAGGCCCATGTCGGTGTCAAAACCGGCAGATCTCGGGTAGGGGGTCCCGAACTGTGCGTCTAAGGCGGATGGTAACAGGAGGCAGGGGACACCCTGTTTTACCCAGGTTCGGGCCCTCTTGATGGAGGTAAAACCCTACGTCCTGCTTGATTATTCTTGATAATATGAATAGTACAAGAGTTGATCTACCACGAGATCGGAGAGGCTAAACCCTAGAAGCTAGCCTATGGTATGATTGTCATGTTGTCCTGTGGACTAAAACCCTCCGATTTATATAGACACCGGAGGGGGTTAGGGTTACACAAGGTCGGTTACAAAGGAGGAGATATACATATCCGTATTGCCTAGCTTGCCTTCTACGCCAAGTAGAGTCCCATCCGGACACGGGACGAAGTCTTCAATCTCGTATCTTGATAGTCCAACAGTCTAGCCAAAGGATATAGTCCGGCTGTCCGGAGACCCCCTAATCTAGGACTCCCTCAGTAGCCCCTGAACCAGGCTTCAATGACGATGAGTCCGGCGCGCAGTGTTGTCTTCGGCATTGCAAGGCGGGTTCCTCCTCCGAATACACCACAAAAGAGTTTGGACGCAAGGATAGTGTCCGACCCTGCAAAATAAGTTCCACATACCACCGTAGGGAGAATAATATTTCCACAAATCTAATCTACTGACACGTTTTGGCAGCATGACATCAGGCCATGGCCCGGTAATTATTCGAACCGTTTTTCTTTAACCAACCCCGCACATAACGCGAGGCGGTTTCTTGACACTTCTTGTCAAAGTAGAGATCGTGTTCCCTTTATTACGGGATTCTCATTAATACGGGCGTGGGTAACCCAACCATGCCTAGGACTCCTAGATCTTAGGCAAGTCCCAAACGGCCACAAGGAGGACGCTTTATATTCACCCTCTTTATAAAGGGACAAGGTTTTTACTTTTTTCCCCTCCCATGCTCAATCGAATCCTTCCCCCGCCTCGAGTTCCAACACCCAAAGCCCAGGTCAGGTGCTTCGGACCTTCAATCATGTCCGGATCCAGCCTTCAAATCCAGTGGATGCCTTCCTCCGTCACGGCATTAGTCAGATACCTAACCGCCGAAATTTTGCATAGGCTGCCCACCCAAGGGCAGGTCGTCCCTACTCCCGAACCCAATGAGAGCATTGTATTCATCTCCCACTTCCTTCGAGGACTAGGCCTCGCTCTGGATCCCTTCGTTAGGGGTCTTATGTTCTATTATGGGCTGGATTTTCACGATCTGGCCCCGGATTCCCTTCTTCACATCTCGTCATTTATTGTCGTGTGTGAGGCCTTCCTCCGCATTACCCCTCACTTCGGCCTGTGGCTCAAGACCTTTGATGTGAAGCCGAAGATGGTCGAGGGGCAGTACGCAACGTGCGGAGGTGCTCTAATAAGCAAAATTGCTAACGCTCCATGGCCAAAGGGTTCCTTTCCAGAGGTATCCGGATTGTGGCAACGGGAGTGGTTTTATGTCACAGCTCCCCGAAGTGCCAAGTGGGTAGCTGCCCCCACCTTTCGCTCGGGCCCTCCACCACAACTGATGTCATGGATCAGCAGGGGGCTGAGCTGGGGTCCATCCAAGGACGTGCCAATACTGCAGAGCCGTATCCGAGATCTCTTCGAGGGAGATTTCAGTCTAGTTATGGTAATGCAAGTGATGTTGGTTCGTCGAGTCCAGCCTTGCAAACGCCGGCCCCTCCGCATGTGGGAATTCAACCCGGAAGGACCGCACACTATTCAGAATTTCCTCAGCATGATGCACAAGGAGATGTACAAATCGTTCTTCGGACCGCAAATAGAGTGTCTAGACACTACCGAGGACGTGGGCCTGAGCAGCAACCGCACCGCTACCCAAGTAAGTAATCCCATGTCCGAACACACTGTCCTTTTATTTATCATGACATCATTCTGAAGAATCGCTCTTTGACCAGGACTGGATAACAAAGGCGAAGATGATCCGGTGTTCGGCCCCCCTTCCTGAAGGCTTGGACAATCCGGTGCTGGAAAAGATGCTTGAGCCAGCACCTTGCCTGGTGCCCTCAAAAGGAAGATGAAGGGGGGAATAAAGAGGGCAAAAGAGGGCCTCCATCGCTACCTATTCCAACCGAGGGAATGAGCGCCTCCGCGAGGGAGGATATCCAAGGGGAAGAATCTGACATTCTCTCTCCCCGGGGAAGGAAGAGGTCTGCCTCTGAAGATCCGGAAACTAAGGTTTCCAAACGGGAGAAGAAATCTCTGCCAGAGGGACCTACCTCGGAGGGTACTCTTGCCGCACAATGTCCGCGTGGGGTTCAACCCTCTACCAAGCTGTAAGTAAAAGGGTATTCAATAACGAAAATATCTTGCTCTATTTCTGAGGAAAATAATCGAAGCATTTATCTTGCAGTTTGGATCTTAGCCCTACTTAGCTGAGCTCGTCTTCGGGGGATCTTCTTCCGGAGATGATGGAGAGCGAAACGCCTCCCCCTGCCACACCGCCTTACGAAGCGGGCGACCCTAAGGTGTCGTCGCAGAGGGCTTCTCCTGATCCGGCAAGGCCAAAAGGTAATCCTGTGGCCACCCGAAGTCCTCAGTATCCGGATCTCGAAGAGAGCAATCAAAAGAGTCCGACACCGTCTGGTGTGCGGTCGGATGTACGGAGGGATCTGCTGGAGAAAGCGGCTACACCGACATTGACGGGTACGGTGATTGAAAGGATTTCGTCCGCCGAAAGCGTGCTGCATGAAGCCTTTATGAGTCTACTGACGGGTTTTGAGGTACGTGAAATGACGTACATTTTTAAAAGTACCGCATATTTTTAGATGTGCCTTGTGTAGATAGTAGCCCCGAGACTCTAGTTGTCATCGAAAACGGCAGCAAACAGAGGATCATAGTCCCAGATAATAACCAGACTGCCTTTATGTGCAGGTGGTGGAGGCTCCGGTGGCTAGCCAGACGGATGGGTATGCCGAACTAAAGCGGCAGCTGGATGCGGCAGATGCCGACATCGTGCTTGTCAACAAGCGGCTTGACGAGGCGCAGGGTCAGTGATTTTTCTGGCGATTGTCACATAATAAGAGTGGCCTAATGCCAGTATCTTTAATATGTTTGTGACTGCAGATGGAGCGGCCACCGTGGAGACCCTTCGGGCGGAGCTTGCCCGAGCCAAGGAGCAAGCCAGGAGTAGCAATGCGGCCGCTTTAAAGGCGGCTGAAGAGTTAAGGGCCAAACAGGCCGCACATTGCGAGAGCAAAGAAAAAATTGCCAAGATGACCATGGAGTTAAAAGATGTTGCTGACCGTTACCGGCTTCTTGAAGAGGAAAACCATGCGAAAGCGACAGACCTGGAGAAAGCCTGGGTGGCTGCCAAGGAAGCCCGCTCCAAAATTAGAGCGACAAAGGAGGAGCTGAATCAGGCTGCAGATATCGTGTCTGGGAAGCCTTTCTTGTTGCAGACTAAGTTCGGAGATCCGAAGTATGCTCCTCTAGACCGGCTATGGAGTTCTGCGGACGCGTACATGGATTTTGCTGCCAGCGCTGCTGATGCCGCCGAGTACTTCAAGGATCAGAAAGGTCCCGAAGTGGAGAAGCTGCTCTGGTCACAGTTTCACACTCCAGTCCGTCCGCTGCTGCTGATCGAATGAGCGATTGAACGGTTGGGCCGAGCTCCATAGATTATCCGGACTGGCCATGAGGTCCGTTGTGAATCATTTGTGGCCAGGAGGGCCAAGGCCGAATAACTACTTTAGCTTAGTGCAACAATTCCTTGGCGTTGTGCCACGCATCGATGCTGTGAAGAGGTCGGCGTGCATAAAAGGCTCGCGGATGGCCCTTGCCCGTGTCAAAACATACTGGGCAGAGATGGATGCCACCACTGTTGCGGCACAGGGTTCGGCCATAGGCCAAGTGGCTGTCGAGCACTACTTTGAAGAAGTTCTTGAAGGCGCTCGTTCAATAGAGGCTCAGTGCTCGAAGAATATTATGTTTGAGTGACATGTATTCCCATTGTAAAAACAATGTTTTATTGAATTTATCAAGGCTGTATTTATACTTTTGCCCAAAAGTGCTATGATGCCTCCTGTGCGGCCGTTTATGTATATATGTATATAACCTGAAAGATTGCAGTCGTCGGCTTCAGCCCCCACGCATATAATGCGGGGGTGTTCGCAGAAGACGCATGTTCACACTTGATCCAACGTCTTGGTCCATTAAGGAGGTGATAGCGCAGCGAACTAGGCAACCGGACTATAATGCTTTAACACTTTCACTTAGCCAGAGGAGTTTGACAGTGGGGCTACTATATAGCCCCTGGTGGCTCCGCACTCATCCGAATTCGGGGTGCGTACATGCCTGGCCGGGAAACGGCCCTTCGTTAAAGCGGAGGAATCCCGAAGATTCCGCTAGGTCATCGAGTGGTTGACCAGTCTCACGCTATATCATGACAGTCAGTTTTCGGCTTTCTCTACTGAGGTGCTCGTCCGGATGAACCAGGGCACAATCGCAGTAGTTCTCCTGGTGCCGCCTTAGCCGATAGAGCGGAACGTAAGGCAGCAAAACACAGGAGCCGGGCAAACCCAACATTTGACCAAAGACATGATTCGGAGCTGATGCATATAAGGCCAAACTCGCGACGCCGAACACTCCCTAAGGTATTCGGTCTTTATGATGTAAACCGGGCCTAAACAGTGCCCTTTGTAATAAGCCCCTGGTGTCCAGGTACGTGCAATATTCTGACGTGGCCACATGCCAATACGTCAGCATCCTTCTCAATTGTACTGAGAATCCGAGGGATGTGTATCAACAAGAGACAGTAAAAAAGGTTTACGCAGGGTCTTAATCTAAAAAGAATCCTTGGAACGGGTCCCTGCTGCACGTCTGCGCATGTGTCTCCGTTGTGCCGTATTCTGGACGGGTGTAGCACGATGATCATCTGAAAAAGAGAGGAACTTAATTGAAAAGTTGTCATGCAAAAGGTAAGTTATACTAAATAAACAATATATAGTTCAAAATGAGTAAAGTTGAGCTTGATTGTCACTTGTGCGCGCGCGTTGAGCCCCTTGTATTGTAATAGGGGTATAGCCATCAACCCTGTATCAATTACATATAGCTGCACCGGACTCGTCCAACCATGTCTATGATCTTAACGACCTGTCAAATGCTTTAGTTGGAGAGGCCGTTTAGTGTGCGGCTGCCAAGGCAGCCGCACGGTCTTCCACGCGCAAGGAGCGCTCAATATTTCCATTTACTGTAATGATGCCACGTGGACCGTGCATCTTAAGCATGAGGGAAGCATAATGCGGTATTGCGTTAAAGCGAGCGAAAGCTTCGCGTCCGAGTAGTGCTTGATAGCCACTTTGGAACGGAGCGATGTGGAAGGTTAAATTTTCGCTGCAGAAGTTATCGGGGAAGCCGAATACAACCTCTAGTAGTAGGGAGCCCGTGCAATGGGCTTCTGGGCCAGGCGTTACTCCTTTAAAGGTAGTATTTTTTGTTGGATCTATCCCCATTTTGCGGGCTGTGTCCTGATATATCAGGTTTAAACTACTGTTGCCGTCCATCAGGACTCGTGTGAATTGGTATCCGTCAATTATTTGATCTAATACCAAGGCAGCCCATCCTGCACGCCGGATACTTGTCGAGTAATCCCGATGGTCGAAGGTGATCGTTTGGGACGACCAGTGGTGAAACTCCGCGGTGATAGGCCCTGGGGCATGTTTCTCTAGGGGTGCCGCTTTATTTCTCTCCTTTATCACGTGTAACACGTTGACTGTTTTGACTTCTGGTGGGAATTTCTTCTGTTCCCCAGTGCTTTGCTTGCGAGGCTCGCCCTCATCTTCGCTTGGTGTATCCTGCCCCTTGTGTTCGGCGTTGAGCTTGCCGGACTGCTTGAAGACCCAACATTCTCTATGGGTATGATTTGCAGGTTTATCAGGGGTGCTATGGATCTGACATATTTGGTCTAGAATCTTGTTTAGGCTGGACAGTTCGTCTCTGTTGCCTTTGGAGGGGAGCTTTTGCTGACCTGGCCGAGAGCTTTTGAATCCAACGTTTACCGCCGTGCTCTTCGGGCTGTCTTCTTTATTCCGGTGCTTGGTTTTGCTGCATCGTGATTTCCTGTTTCCGTCCCTGACTTCGGATGTACTTGGGTCGCTGGTGCTGCATCGGGCTAACCAGCTGTCCTCGCCCACGCAAAAGCGGGTCATGAGGCTTGTTAGTGCTGCCATTGTTCTCGGCTTTTCTTGGCTGAGGTGTCTGGCAAGCCATTCGTCTCGAATGCTATGCTTGAAAGCTGCTAAGGCTTCGGCGTCCGGACAGTCGACTATTTGGTTCTTTTTAGTGAGGAACCTGTTCCAAAGCTTTCGGGCTAACTCTCCGGGCTGTTGAGTTATATGACTTAAATCATCTGCATCTGGTGGTCAGACATAGGTCACTTGAAAATTTGCCCGAAAGGCGTCTTCGAGCTCTTCCCAGCTTCCAATGGAGTTTTCGGGGAGGCTTTTAAGCCAGTGCCGAGCTGGCCCTTTGAGCTTGAGGGGTATGTACTTGATGGCGTGGAGATCTTCTCCTCGAGCCATATGGATATGGAGGATGTAGTCCTCAATCCAGACCCCAGGGTCTGTCGTTCCATCGTACGCCTTGTTTACGGGTTTGAATCCCTCTGGAAATTCATGGTCCAACACCTCATCGGTGAAACATAGGGGGTGTGCGGCACCCCTGTATTTGGGTGTACCGTGGTGTTCGGATGTTTGTTGTGTTGCATTGCATGCTGGAGCGCGCTTGCGTGGCCCGTATATGGATCTGGTTGCGCCGTCCTTTTGATGCGAGCCCTCGCGTGGATCGCGTACTGGCTTATGTGCGGTGTTGTTTGCCGCTCTATGTTGGCTATGAGGTCGTCTATCCGACCGGATGGCCGCTTTGTTTTTGGGTTGCGGGTGATCTAAGGCCTCCTCATCGAATTCAGGTAGCAACTTTCGCTTCGGGTAGCTCTTGGTGTGGCGATTACCGCCGTACTTCGCTGCAGTGTTGAGTACTTCACTCCATCTGATTCTGAGTGTGTCTTGTGCAGCCCTGAGCCTTTGCTTCTGCTTTTTCAGACTCCTCGCAGTGGCAACCAACCTTTGATGGGCGTTCTATTGCTCCGGGTGCCTGTCCGGTGTGATGTCGTCCGGACTGTTATCTTTGACGGGGTCAGGTTGTTCGGTTTGATTCTCCATGTTGCCCTGGTCGGGTGATGGTTCACCCTGCTCTATTGCTGGGTCTATATGATCGTTGTTTCTGCCGAGGCGGGATTTGGAGTGGCGCCTTCGCCGCTGCTTTGACTACTTCTCGAGGGAACAACCCTTTGCTGCGTCCTTCCGTTCCTCGTCGTCGTTTTCTTTGGGAGTGTCCACCATGTATACATCATATGATGCAGTGGGCGTCCAGTGCCCTGTGGGCAGTGGTTCCTGTTCGTATCTTGCATCGTCGTCCATACCGTCGATGTCTTCGGAGTCAAAGTCGAGCATGTCGGTCAAATCATCAACAGTGGCTACTAAGTGGGTGGCGAGTGGGCAGCGAATTTCTCCGTCATCCGCATCCCAATCCTGCCGAACATAGTTCGGCCAGGACTCTCCTGACAGGGAGAGAGACCTTAATGAGTTCAGTATGTCGCCGAAGGGCGAGTGCTGAAAGATATCAGCGGAGGTGAACTCCATGATCGGCGCCCAGTCAGATTCGATAGGCACGGGCGCAGGCGGTTCGGAGTCCGTGGCCGGGGAAGAATCCGGTAGTTCAGCGTCACGGCTCCCATGAAGGGTAAGGTCGATATTCAGCTCGATCTCCGCTGAGAATACGACCTCCGTGGCGGGGTCTATCCACCCGTCCATGGATGGCGCAATTGGCTCCGAATTGAGGGTCGGAGCGGTTGCCGGTGCGATCTCCCGAACACTGTCCGATGGTAGGGCTAAATCATGCTCATCGTGACCGTGTGGCGCACTAGGCAGGGGCTCGAATCCGTCGAAGATCAAGTCTCCACGGATATCGGTCGTGTAGTTTAAGCGTCCAAACCTGACCTGGTGGCCAGGGGCGTAACTCTCGATCTGCTCCAGATGGCCAAGCGAGTTGGCCCACAGTGCGAAGCCGCCGAATACAAAGATCTGTCCGGGGAGAAAAGTCTCACCCTGGACTGCATCGCTATCGATGATTGAAGGAGCCATCAAGCCTAACGGCGACGACACAGAGGAACTCTCAATGAAAGCACCAATGTCGGTGTCAAAACCGGCGGATCTCGGGTAGGGGGTCCCGAAATGTGCGTCTAAGGCGGATGGTAACAGGAGGCAGGGGACATGATGTTTTACCCAGGTTCGGGCCCTCTTGATGGAGGTAAAACCCTACGTCCTGCTTGATTATTCTTGATAATATGAATAGTACAAGAGTTGATCTACCACGAGATCGGAGAGGCTAAACCCTAGAAGCTAGCCTATGGTATGATTGTCATGTTGTCCTACGGACTAAAACCCTCTGGTTTATATAGACAGCGGAGGGGGTTAGGGTTACACAAGGCCGGTTACAAAGGAGGAGATATACATCTCCGTATTGCCTAGCTTGCCTTCTACGCCAAGTAGAGTCCCATCTGGACACGGGACGAAGTCTTCAATCTCGTATCTTCATAGTCCAACAGTCCGGCCAAAGGATATAGTCCGGCTGTACGGAGACCCCCTAATCCAGGACTCCCTCAGCCCCCCCCCCCCCCCAAAAAAGAAAGGCCATAAAAAAGAGAAGGCCCAAAAAAATGAGAGAAAAAGAGAGAAGGGACAATGTTACTATCCTTTTACCACACTTGTGGTTCAAAGTAGCACCGTGATCTTCATAGTAGAGAGTCTCTCATGTTATCACTTTCATATACTAGTCGGAATTTTTCATTATAGAACTTGGCTTGTATATTACAACAATGGGCCTCCTCAAGTGCCCTAGGTCTTCATGAGCAAGCAAGTTGGATGCACACCCACTAGTTTCTTTTGTTGAGCTTTCATACATTTATAGCTCTAGTGCATCCGTTGCATGGCAATCCCTACTCCTTGCATTAACATCAATCGGTGGGCATCTCCATAGCCCATTGATTAGCCTCGTTGATGTGAGACTTTGTCCTTTTTTGTCTTCTCCACATAACCCCCTCATTATATTCTATTCCACCCATAGTGCTATGTCCATGGCTCGCGCTCATATATTGCGTGAAAGTTCATAGGTTTGAGATTACTAAAGTATGAAACAATTAATTGGCTTGTCATCGGGGTTGTGCATGATGAGAGCATTCTTGTGTGATGAAAATGAAACATGACTAAACTATATGATTTTGTAGGGATGAACTTTCTTTGGCCATGTTATTTTGAGAAGACATAATTGCTTAGTTAGTATGCTTGAAGTATTATCATTTTTATGTCAATATGAACTTTTGTCTTGAATCTTTTAGATCTGAATATTCATACCACAATTAAGAAGAATTACATTAAAATTATGCCAAGTAGCACTCCGCATCAAAAATTCTGTTTTTTATCATTTACCTACTCGAGGAGGACCAGGAATTAAGCTTGGGGATGCTTGATACATCTCCAACGTATCTATAATTTTTGATTGCTCCATGCTATATTATCTACTATTTTGGACTATATTGGGCTTTATTTTCCACTTTTATATTATTTTTGGGACTAACCTATTAACCGGAGGCCCAGCCCAGAATTATTGTTTTTTTGCCTATTTCAGTGTTTCGGAGAAACAGAATATCAAACAGAGTCCAAATGGAATGAAACCTTCGGAAACGTGATTTTCTCATCAGATAAGATCCAGGAGACTTGGACCCTCCGTCAAGAAAGCCACAAGGCGGCCACGAGGGTGGAGGGCGCGCCCCCTGCCTCGTGGGCCCCTCGAAGCTCCACCGACGTACTTCTTCCTCCTATATATACCTACGTACCCCCAAACGATCGGGGCGGAGCCAAAAACCTAATTCCACCGCCGCAACTTTCTGTATCCACGAGATTCCATCTTGGGGCCTGTTCCGGAGCTCCGCCAGAGGGGGCATCGATCATGGAGGGCTTCTACATCATCATCCAAGCCCCTCCGATGAAGTGTGAGTAGTTTACTTCAGACCTACGGGTCCATAGTTAGTAGCTAGATGGTTTATTCTCTCTTTTTGGATCTCAATACAATGTTCTCCCCCCTCTCTTGTGGAGATCTATTCGATGTAATCTTCTTTTTGCGGTGTGTTTGTTGAGACCGATGAATTGTGTGTTTATGATCAAGTCTATCTATGAATAATATTTGAATCTTCTCTAAATTCTTTTATGTATGATTAGTTATCTTTGCAAGTCTCTTCGAATTATCAGTTTGGTTTGGCCTACTATATTGGTTTTTCTTGCCATGGGAGAAGTGCTTAGCTTTGGGTTCGATCTTGCAGTGTCCTTTCCCAGTGACAGAAGGGGCAGCAAGGCACGTATTGTATTGTTGCCATCAAGGATAACAAGATGGTTTTTTTTATCATATTGCATGAAACTATCCCTCTACATCATGTCATCTTGCTTAAGGCGTTACTCTGTTTTTAACTTAATACTCTAGATGCATGCTGGATAGCGGTCGATGAGTGGAGTAATAGTAGTAGATGCAGGCAGGAGTCCGTCTACTTGTCTCGGACGTGATGCCTATATACATGATCATACCTAGATATTCTCATAACTATGCTCAATTCTGTCAATTGCTCAACAATAATTTGTTCACCCACCTTAGAATACTTATGCTCTTGAGAGAAGCCACTAGTGAAACCTATGGCCCCCGGGTCTCTTTCTCATCATATCAATCTCCATCATTTTATTATTGCTTTGCTTTTACTTTGCCTTTTACTTTTCACTTTGCATCTCTATACCAAAAATGCCAAAAATATTATTTATCATCTCTATCAGATCTCACTTTCGTAAGTGACCGTGAAGGGATTGACAACCCCAAAGTGCGTTGGTTGCGTTGAGCTATTGTTTTTGTGTAGGTACGAGGGACTCGCTGTCACAGCCCTAGCATTGGTTGCAGATAGTTGCATCAGTGAGCATCATGCATCCTGTTATTTTCAAGAAACTTGAAATGAGGAAATTGAAAGCCTCAGAAATCATTTTAAAAGAAGGGCAAGAGCCCTTTAAATTGCATTCATTGCTTCCAAAATGACTTCATAAATGTTTGATAAATTTGGCAAGGCTTTGAGACCAAACCAAAAATAGTGAACATTTTTGAAGGAATTATTTTGGGACTTTGAAATTAAATCAATAAGTATTTGAGTTTTGGATTATATTCATTTTTATAGAATATAATTCAAAAGGCCCTGGAATTATTTATGTGCCTCTGGAAAAGTCCATAATGACAACATAAAAATATTCAGAAGGTTTTGCCCTGTTTTGAATTTGTTTTGAATTTTGAATCAGTGGCAAAATGTATAAATAAAAACAAAACAAAACAGAAATAAAACAGAGAAGAGAAAACTTACCTGGCGCCACCAACCGGCCCAGCACTGTAGCTGGCCGGCCCAGCCCACTAGGGGCTCCTCCCTGTCGTCTTCCCCCTTGCCAGGAGGACGAGCGCGTGACCGGTGCATGCGAGCATGCGTCCAGCCACCTCCTGCTTGCTTGCCGCTGTTGGAGTCTACCCCGAGCGCCACGTGCATCGCCCGACCTTCCCCTGGACCCTCTCACTCTCCCACGGCTTCCTCCCCCTTCTCTGCTCTCTCCCCGAACGCGCCCGCCGCCGCCGACGTGCACCACCGCGGCCACCGCCTCCCCCTCGCCTCTCCGACATGTCCAGAAGCTACGCCGCGACGCCTTCGCCCTTCCCACCGAGCCACGCTTCACCAGAGGCCCTGCATCGCCGCCATCGGGTCGTCTTCAACCTCGGTACCCGCCGGACGCCGTTCATCGATTTGCCTCGCTCCGATCGCCCCCGAGCCCACCGATCTGCTCATCGACCTCCCTGTGAGCTCCGCCGCTTTTCCCCTCTTCTTTCCCACGCGTTTGCACCCTCTAGGCCATAGTTCCACCATGGCCAAAGCTCGTCTCCACTCGAGCTTGTCGCCGGCGTCGCTCCGGCGACCATTTGGTCATCCCGTGCTACCCAACATGCTTGCCGCATCGCGTAGTGCCTCGCTAGCGCCTCAGTTCCCGCGATTGCACGCCGTAGCCCAAACCCCGCACATGGCCAAACTCCGGCCGCCGCCTTGGAGCTCGCCGTCGTTGGCTCCGGCCACGATAGACCCGGCCTCCACCCCTACTAGATGCGCGCCTGCAAGAGCTCTCCAACGAGCCCAAGAACGGCCTCCCCCGTGCCCTGTGGGCGTTTTCCGAGCCGCGCCACCGTCTTGGGCCTCGCCGGCGTCGAGTCGCCGGCGGGTTTGACCCCACTGACCATTGACTGGGTGGGCCCAGTTTGACTCCCCGGGTCACTGACATGTGGGCCCCAGGCCACTAATTAAACTAGGATTAGTATTAGTTTAACGCTAACTAACTTTAGTTAGTTAGTTAACTACTGGCCAGTGGGTCCCACTTGTCCGGTTTGACCTGGACCGCGTCTGTTGACCAGATGACGTCAGCATGATGCAAGGCTGATGCAATAATGCTTTTCTGTATTTTAAATAAATCTAAATGATTTATTTATTTTCAAAAAATCCCCTAAACTTCCAAAAATGATAAAAGTTCAACCATAACTCCAAATAAGATAAATTATATATGAAAAATTATCAGAAAAATTCAAGGAATCCATCTGTACCATTTTCATGCATGTTTGAACAATGTTTGTCCTCTGTTTTGGACAAAACAAATAAAGGGCATTTAAATAATCATATATGGAGTTGGAATTTGAATCTTGTATTCAAACCAACTTCATTTAAATCATAACTAGATGCATTAGCTCAAATCACAGCATATTGCCATGTCATGATCATGCATCATATTGTTGCATATGTATTGATTGTGTTCTCCTCTATTGCCGGTGGTTGTCCCCTCTCGATAGACGTTGTACCGACGCTGTGATCGTTGACACCGATGAAGACCCAATGATATCTTCAGAAGTGCCAGGCAAGCAAAACCCCCTTGTTCATTCCGATACAATCCCACTCTCTCGCTCTTGCTCTCTTTACTGCATTAGGACAACAACGATTCAACTGTTACATGCTGCGGTAGTTGAACCCTTTTCCTCTGCATGACCTGTCATTGCCACAGTAAATAGATGAAACCCACTAGCATGAGTAGGAGTTGTTTGAGCCCTGATGTGCCTACTCATTCATGTTTGTTTGTCATGCCTGCTACTGCTTAGAGTTGAGTCAGGTCTGATTCATCGGGGATGAATCGGAGGTGTGTAAACATGTCCTACTGTTCAGAGCTAAGTGTGTGAACACGATTTGGTAAAGGTAGCGGTGAGAGGCCATGTAGGAGTACATGGTGGGTTTTCTCATTGAAGCCGTCCTCAAGAACTGAGTTCTGTGTTTGTGATCCATGAAACAGTTACTACCACGCATTGGGCCCAAAACCAATGGACCCTCTTGGCTTCTTAATCACCCTAGTACTCTGTCCAGGAGTTGCAACTAGTTTCTGGTGTTTGTAGGTTATGTGTTGGCGGCCGTGCATAGCGCTGACCCCAGGGGTGGGCTATGATGCGGTAGATACACCGTGGCACGGTGTACCGGGCGCCCGTTTGGTGTCTCGGGAACCCTGTTCACATCGTTCGGGGCCGTATGTGGAAACCTCGGCCGGACTCCCTGCGGATGAAACCTGGATAGGCGATAAACCTGGACTAGAGACTTGACTATTCAGGTAGGCCATGGCTGACACCCTCGTTGGGCTTCCGCTTAAAGGTTGCCGAGTACATGTCGTGTAAACGACGGTAAGTTGTGAGAGCGTGTGTGAAGAAGTACACCCCTGCAGGGTTAACATCATCTATTCGAATAACCGTGTCCGTGGTAATGGACTTTTGGGTTGCCTATAACACTTCATAGACAAGTGAAAGTGGATACTCTAGAACTCGCAAGATAAGTGTGAGTGCTATGGATGGCCTTCTCGTAGGGAGACGGGAGCGGATCCATAGTGGTGTATTGAATGGTGAATATGTGGACTCGTGTGCGCCACCTCAAAAGAGTTGCTTGCAGTAGTAGTTCAGGTTAGCCACTGAGTCAAAGCTGGCTTGCTGTAGTTAAACTCCACCACCCCCTTTATTGATACCGATGCATATGTAGATAGTTCTGATGTAAGTCTTGCTGGGTACATTTGTACTCACGTTTGCTTAATTTATGTTTTGCAGAGAGACTTCAGTCTCCCTAGTAGTTCCACGTGGACTCCGACGTTTAGCTTGATACCTCAGCTACGATCTTGTGCCCTTGGCAGGATCTGGTAGATAGTCAGGCTTCTTAGCCTTTTTCATTTGTAGATGTCTGTACTTAGACATGTTAAGCTTCCGCATATGCTTTGATTTGTATGCTATGATTGTTGGGTCATGAGATCCATGTTTGTAATATCTCGCTCCTCGGAGCCTAATGAATAAATACTTGAGTCGTAGAGTTATGCTGTGATGCCATGTTGTATTTGCACATATCGAGCATATTGTGTGTATGATTGAAATGCTTGGTATGTGTGGGATCCGACAATCTAGTTGTTTATCCTTGGCAGCCTCTCTTATGGGGAAATGTAGTCTAGTGCTTCCATGAGCCATAGTAGTCCGCTATAGCCCGGTTCACCAGAGTCCTGTTAGCCCAGCACTACTGCTCAGGACAGTTGACTGGCCAGCATGTGTTTCACTTCGTTCCTATGTCTGTCCCTTCGGGGAAATGCCACGCGCTGACATCCGGAATCCTGCCTAGCCTGCTACAGCCCGGGTTCCCGGAGTCCTGTTAGCCCAGTGCTACAGCCCGGATTCACACGCTGCTGACCGACATGCTCGATGTGATTCATGTATGCCTGCCCCCATAGGTTAGTGCCGCTTTGGGTTCACGACTAGCCATGTCGGCCCGGGTTCTCTGTCATATGGATGCTAGCGACACTATCATATACGTGAGCCAAAAAGGTGCAAACGGTCCCGGGCCATGGTAAGGCAACACCCGTGGGAATACCGTGCGTGAGGCCGCAAAGTGATATGAGGTGTTACCGGCTAGATCAATGTGACTTGGAATCGTGGTTCTGATAGCTTTGGTATCAGAGCCTGACTGCCTGTAGGATTACCAAGCCAAACTGGTCGAAGTTGTGTCTAGAAATGCTTTAGTTATGTAGGGGAATTGATTGTGGAAGGGAACGTAAGGCTCTTTTTATTCCTTTACCTTATTTCCTTCTGATCTGAGTCAACCTCTTCTTTTCTACGGGGATTAAGAACTAGGCCTTCTCATCTATCTATCAGGATGACGTGTTTCTAATCCATAGACTTATAGAATTGATAGTTTCAAGCCTCAGTTCCGTTCCTACTACTTCCGTATATTGACAGTTGATCTCGGAACCTTGATATTGTGTTGTTGAGTGGTTATGCCACTATTTTGCAGGATGTCTCAAATAATTTTGAGCATTTACAGCCGTTATGCTGTCCGAGTCATCCCAGGTTTCTAAGTAGTCTGATGCATTTGCAAACCCCTTCCTCCTGTTCCTGATGTCCATTTGGGCCAGATTAATCACACTACAGGTCAGTTGAGGTACTCTATTGCCTCGACATATATGTTGGAGCTATTATTATGACCCTAGGTGTTTTAGGGAGTCACCTAGTAATCTAGCCATGTTTTGTGTTCCCGGTGTGATGATTCTGGCCACCATTCTCGAAAGCATCCCGTGATGCCATTTAGTAGTAGGTATTCCATTCCTGGGTTCTTGAACCCGAGATTCACCCTACTTACCTCCTGTTGATAGTGCTTGCTCCTTCCTTTAGGATATTAGTAACCTTGCAACAATCCTCGAGATCCGTGGTATTTCTTTCTTCCAAATACCATGAACCATTAAGGCAGAAGTTCTTTGAACCAAAATATCACAATCAGAGTACTCTTGAGGAGTCCTCCATTCATAATTGTGATTCTGCCAGTTCTAGCTTTCTGCATGGGTTATCTGGAAGAAACCTATTGAACTTGGTTCGACATGTTATTCTATGCATCCACAACTCAGAAAGATATATGTCCTCTTGAGTTGTCCCTCTTCATTTGTATTCCGACCATCGTCTATCAATTGATAGTCAGGAGTAATTGTGCATCCATGTTATCGATGCTTATTATTCTTGTGGTCCGTTAATCCATCCTATTTCAGGATGACTAGGAAAAACAAACTCTAGTACCTCATCCATATCCAGGATTGAGTCAAAGTAGTTGTGTTCTGCAGATCAAATGCCCATCCAGCTTTTGCTCTGTTCTACCCTGGAGTATTACCCCCTTTATGTCAGGATTGTCATGAGAATTGCACCATCTCTCATGAAATCTTGACGCAGTGATACTTCTTGCCATCATTTTTCATTCCTCGGTTCCGTGTTGTCGCAACCGGAATGCCGGCAAGTGAACCATGATGTGTGAAATCAATACTCCTAGCAACCGTGTTGCTCGGTAGTTAATGGACACTAATATCATTCTTAGCGTGTTGGTTATCAAAACACTATTCTAGGATTGATCGTGCTACCTTGTCCTTATTTCCGGTGCACTCTTCAATCAATGAGTTGGGATTATTCAATCCCTTGCTCATTTATTCATATCGTCTTGCTCTGAAAAGCAAGATTGTTCTCGAGCTTAGTAACATATCCCTGGTTCATGATGTTCCAAATATCTTCTCGGAAGTATTACCAGGTTGTCACCTGACCGCTATGTTGAGTTCGTGATCATGCTAGTTTTTCCTCCAAACCACCCATTCTCTAAGAATCTGTGTTGGATACCCCTGAGCTAGTTGGTTAAGCTAAACAATAACTTGGAGAGTTGGAAGATAAAAGCTTGTCTGAATTAGATCATGTTAAGGGATATCTTTGGTGTGTGTGTGTTGAAGAAAGATGACATCTTCATCGATTGATCCTCGTGATCAACTATCGGTGCTATTGTCTTAACCAATCCTTGATTTGAGTATGGGCTAGCGTCAAATCAAATTAGAACCAACGATAATCGTAATGTTGTCTTACTCGTGGTTGTTCCTTGAGCATACACCATTATATCTTTTGGGTCTGACTAATGCTAACACCTTGTTCACATGATTATGGAGTTCCATTTATACGGAAACCTGGATGAATTGTTGTTGAGCCCATCGACAACATCTTGGTCTCCTCCATGATTTGGTTGAACATTACACTAGTGTTGGAAACTTGTGTAAGCATTTTCTTCATGACCCGTTCGTGAAGCATATGTTTGGACTAAAGAAGTGAGTCCCTCTAATTCATGTGCACTTGATGCAAGTTACCGCCATGAATTTGAGAAGGCTTGTTTTACCTCCTCTGGAATCATCCCAAGCCAGTCATGCACGTGCGAAGTATTCTATGGTCTGATAGACTGATCATCTTCATTCCATACGTATCCCTAGCACACCAAGCCACTGATTGATTTGTTCAAGAAGAAGGAGTTCCTTCATAAGAGCTAGTCATGACCTATGTTAGGACTTCGTTATCCTCGATGATGGTTCCCAATCTGAACTCGGTAGTGTTTTACTATAAGACTACTATGTGGTCATGCTTGTCTAGGACAGCATGTTCACATGTGTTTAGCAGGACCAGCTCATGTTCTGGAGCTTGCTATCGTAGTTCATTTCCCGAGAATCTCGCAACGTCATCTCGTGGATTTGTGTTGCAAACTTTCACTTTTCTTTCTAGATTTGATGAGTCTGGAATATCCTGACACCAACTAGATCTGAATCTCAGGCAGATATGATGGTTGGAACGTGTCCCAAGAATTATAATATTGGTCTCTCGGTAACTCGGTAACATGGATGTCGTGGCCAACCCACCTAGCCGGAAGGTCTATTATTGTAATATCTTGGTTGAAGAAGTTGGTCACCTCCCCATAAGGATCCCGCAGGATCTGCCTCCGTAGTTATTCCTTATGGATTCTTAAGCTTCCGAAGTCCGACCTTTTACTTGATGTTCTAGTTATCAAACCATATCTACAAATGGGTTGCGCTAGAACATCAAGGAGAACATTAGAAGAGGTGTGCTAAATGTCTCTCGGTCGATCATCCAGATTTCATTCCCTTGGCCTCGCTAAGGTGAAATCTGAGAAAGGGGTGTCTTTCTATGCATCTGCATTGTCCATCACTATTTGTCAAGGTAGTAAGATGTGTTGCCAGGATCCTCGACGCGGATGTTGGTAGAACCTTGATGAATATGGAAATGCTCAAGTTCCTGAGAGCACGCGCAAGCAAAATCACCCCTTGCGTTGTCTTCAACAAGGTAGTCCACATCATCCATCCTAGTCCGAGTATGCCATTTCCTCGAGCTATTTCAAACGATCAGTTGTAGATTGCCTTAAGCTGGAATGAAGAGTTTCAATGATCTATGGATCAAAAGTAATTCTTTTTGCCACTTAAGGGAATATCTCTGCGAGTCACCTTCTTTAAGGTGTCTCGTTGTGGTATCATAGCAACCCAACTCCTCGCTACGTTGACACCGTTCACCACCCTCCTAGGTGTGGGAATTCTGCTACTTATTTAAACCTTGTCATATGCTCATTTCCATCATTCTTGATGTGTGCATCGTGTCTCATCTCGACAGATGTCGCTATGTCTCATTCTGAGAGTTGATCGTCGGTTGCTCGATCTTTGAGAAGATCGATTCTTCGAGAGTTTCTTTTCTTTCCGTTATCGTGTTGGATGGAGTTCTCAGAGCAAGACATCGAGACAAAGATGGTGATCGTGTCAACGTTCCTATGGAGTGCAACCTGGATCGTGAAGACCGTGTTAGCTTGTGCTCCCTCTGTCTTCTTACCTCACGTCTTGAATCTCGGGATGAGATTCTTGTTTAGTGGGGGTGAGTTGTCACAACCCTAGCATTGGTTGCAGATAGTTGCATCAGTGAGCATCATGCATCCTGTTATTTTCAAGAAACTTGAAATGAGGAAATTGAAAGCCTCTGAAATCATTTTAAAAGAAGAGCAAGAACCCTTTAAATTGCATTCATTGCTTCAAAAATGACTTCATAAATGTTTGATAAATTTGGCAAGGCTTTGAGACCAAACCAAAAATAGTGAACATTTTTGAAGGAATTATTTTGGGACTTTGAAATTAAATCAATAAGTATTTGAGTTTTGGATTATATTCATTTTTATAGAATATAATTCAAAAGGCCCTGGAATTATTTATGTGCCTCTGGAAAAGTCCATAATGGCAACATAAAAATATTCAGAGGGTTTTGCCCTATTTTGAATTTGTTTTGAATTTTGAATCAGTGGCAAAATGTATAAATAAAAACAAAAAAAAGAAATAAAACAGAGAAGAGAAAATTTACCTGGCGCCACCAACCGGCCCAGCACTGTAGCTGGCCGGCCCAGCCCACCAAGGGCTCCTCCCTGTCGTCTTCCCCCTTGCTAGGAGGACGAGCACGTGGCCGACACGCGCGAGCACGCGTCCGGCCACCTCCTGCTTGCTTGCCGCTACTGGAGTCTACCCCGAGCGCCACGTGCATCGACCTTCCCCTGGACCCTCTCACTCTCCCACGGCTTCCTCCCCCTCCTCTGCTCTCTCCCCGAACGCGCCCGCCGCCGCCGACGTGCACCACCACGGCCACCGCCTCCCCCTCGCCTCTCTGACATGTCCAGAAGCTCCGCCGCGACGCCTTCGCCCTCCCCACCGAGCCACGCTTCGCCGGAGACCCTGCATCGCCGCCATCGGGTCGTCTTCAACCTCAGTACCCGCCGGACGCCATTCATCGATTTGCCTCGCTTCGGTCGCCCCCGAGCCCACTGATCTGCTCATCGACCTCCCTGTGAGCTCCGCCGCTTTTCCCCTCTTCTTTCCCACGCGTTTGCACCCTCTAGGCCATAGTTCCACCATGGCCGAAGCTCGTCTCCACTCGAGCTTGTCGCCGGTGTCGCTCCGGCGACCAATTTGGTCATCCCGTGCTACCCAACATGCTTGCCGCATCGCGTAGTGCCTCGCTAGCGCCTCAGTTCCCGCGACTGCACGCCATAGCCCAAACCCCGCACATGGCCAAACTCCGGCCGCCGCCTTGGAGCTCGCCGTCGTTGGCTCCGGCCACGATAGAACCGGCCTCTACCCCTACTAGATGCGCGCCTGCAAGAGCTCTCCAACGAGCCCAAGAACGGCCTCGCCCGTGCCCTGTGGGCGTTTTCCGAGCCGCGCCACCGTCTCGGGCCTCGCCGGCGTCGAGTCGCCGGCGGGTTTGACCCTGCTGACCGTGTACCGACGTTGTGATCGTTGACACTGATGAAGACCCAATGATATCTTCAGAAGTGCCAGGCAAGCAAAAACCCCTTGTTCATTCCGATACAATCCCACTCTCTCGCTCTTGCTCTCTTTACTGCATTAGGACAACAATGATTCAACTGTTACATGTTGCGGTAGTTGAACCCTTTTCCTCTACATGACCTGTCATTGCCACAGTAAATAGATGAAACCCACTAGCATCAGTAGGACTTGTTTGAGCCCTGATGTGCCTGCTCATTCATGTTTGTTTGTCATGCCTGCTACTGCTTAGAGTTGAGTCAGGTCCGATTCATCGGGGATGAATCGGAGGTGTGTAAACATGTCCTACTGTTGAGAGCTAAGTGTGTGAACACGATTTGGTAAAGGTAGCGGTGAGAGGCCATGTAGGAGTACATGGTGGGTTGTATCATTGAAGCCGTCCTCAGGAACTGAGTTCTGTGTTTGTGATCCATGAAACAGTTACTACCACGCATTGGGTCCGAAACCAATGGACCCTCTCGGCTTATTAATCACCCTAGTACTCTGTCCAGCAGTTGCAACTAGTTTCTGGTGTTTGTAGGTTATGTGTTGGCGGCCGTGCGTAGCGCTGACCCTAGGGGTGGGCTATGATGCGGTAGATACACCGTGGCACGGTGTACCAGGCGCCCGTTTGGTGTCTCGGGAACCCTGTTCACATCGTTCGGGGCCGTATTTGGAAACCTCGGCCGGACTCCCTGCGGATGGAACCTGGACTAGAGACTTGAGTGTTCAGGTAGGCCATGGCTGACACCCTCGTTGGGCTTCCGCTTAAAGGTTGCCGAGTACATGTCATGTAAACGACGGTAAGTGGTGAGAGTGTGTGTGAAGAAGTACACCCCTGCAGGGTTAACATCATCTATTCGAATAACTGTGTCCGTGGTAATGGACTTCTGGGTTGCCTATAACACTTCATAGACAAGTGAAAGTGGATACTCTAGAACTCGCAAGATAAGTGTGAGTGCTATGGATGGCCTTCTCGTAGGGAGACGGGAGCGGATCCATAGTGGTGTATTGAATGGTGAATATGTGGACTCGTGTGCGCCACCTCAAAAGAGTTGCTTGCAGTAGTAGTTCAGGTTAGCCACTGAGTCAAAGCTGGCTTGCTGCAGTTAAACTCCACCACCCCCTTTATTGATACCGATGCATATGTAGATAGTTCTGATGTAAGTCTTGCTGGGTACATTTGTACTCACGTTTGCTTAATTTATGTTTTGTAGAGAGACTTCAGTCTCGCTAGTAGTTCCACGTGGACTCCGACGTTTATCTTGATACCTCAGCTACGATCTTGTGCCCTCGGTAGGAACTAGTAGATAGTCAGGCTTCTTAGCCTTTTTCATTTGTAGATGTCTGTACTCAGACATGTTAAGCTTCCGCATGTGCTTTGATTTGTATGCTATGATTGTTGGGTCATGAGATCCATGTTTGTAATATCTCGCTCCTTGGAGCCTAATGAATAAATACTTGAGTCGTAGAGTTATGCTGTGATGCCATGTTGTATTTGCACATATCGAGCATATTGTGTGTATGATTGAAATGCTTGGTATGTGTGGGATCTGAAAATCTAGTTTTTTATCCTTGGAAGCCTCTCTTATGGGGAAATGTAGTCTAGTGCTTCCATGAGCCATAGTAGTCCGCTACAGCCCAGTTCACCGGAGTCCTGTTAGCCCAGCACTACTGCTCAGGACACTTGACTGGCCAGCATGTGTTTCACTTCGTTCCTATGTCTGTCCCTTCGGGGAAATGTCACGCGGTGACATCCGGAGTCCTGCCTAGCCTGCTACAGCCCGGGTTCCCGGAGTCCTGTTAGCCCAGTGCTACAGCCCGGATTCACATGCTGCTGACCGACATGCTCGATGTGATTCATGTATGCCTGTCCCCATAGGTTAGTGCCGCTTTGGGTTCACGACTAGCCATGTCGGCCTGGGTTCTCTGTCATATGGATGCTAGCGACACTATCATATACGTGAGCCAAGAAGGCGCAAACGGTCTCGGGCCATGGTAAGGCGACACCCGTGGGAATACCGTGCGTGAGGCCGCAAAGTGATATGAGGTGTTACCGGCTAGATCAATGTGACTTGGAATCGGGGTTCTGACACTCGCGTGTAGCCTCCTACTAGATTGATACCTTGGTTCTCAAAAACCAAGGGAAATACTTACACTACTTTGATGCATCATCCTCTCCTTTTCGGGGAAATCCAACGCAGTGCTCAAGAGGTAGCAGTGTGTCCGAACATCGTAATCGTACTTTACTAGATATGGTGCGATCTATGATGTCTCTTACTGATTTACCGCTATCGTTTTAGGGTTATGCTTTAGAGAAGGCTGCATTCACGTTAAATAGGGCACCATCGAAATCCGTTGAGACGATGCCTTATGAACTGTGGTTTGGCAAGAAACCAAAGTTGTCGTTTCTTAAAGTTTGGGGCTACGATGCTTATGTGAAAAATCTTCAACCTGATAAGCTCGAACCCAAATCGAAGAAATGTGTCTTCATAGGATACCCAAAGGAAACTGTTGGGTACACCTTCTATCACAGATCTGAAGGCAAGACATTTGTTGCTAAGAATGGATCTTTTCTAGAGAAGGAGTTTCTCTCGAAAGAAGTGAGTGAGAGGAAAGTAGAACTTGATGAGGTAACTGTACCTGCTCCCTTATTGGAAAGTACTTCATCACAGAAACCGGTTCCTGTGACCACTACACCAATTAGTGAGGAAGCTAATGAAGTTGATCATGAAGCTTCAGATCAAGTTACTACCGAACCTCGTAGGTCAATCAGAGTAAGATCCACACTAGAGTGGTACGGTAATCCTATTCTGGAGGCCATGTTACTTGACCAAGGCGAACCTACAAACTATGAAGAAGCGATGGTGAGCCCAGATTCCACAAAATGGCTTAAGGCCATGAAATCTGAGATGGGATCCATGTATGACAACAAAGTGTGGACTTTGGTTGACTTGCCCAAAGATCGGCAAGCCATATAGAATAAATGGATCTTTAAGAAGAAAACTGACACTGACGGTAATGTTACTGTCTACAAAGCTCGACTTGTTGCGAAAGGTTTTCACAAGTTCAAGGAGTTGAATACGATGAGACTTTCTCACCCATAGCGATGCTTAAGTATGTCCGGAACATGTTAGCAATTGCCGCATTTTATGATTATGAAATTTGGCAAACGGATGTAAAAACTGCATTCCTGAATGGATTTCTAGAAGAAGAGTTGTATGATGCAACCAGAAGGTTTCGTTGATCCAAAGGGAGCTAACAAAGTGTTCAAGCTCTAGCGGTCCATTTATGGACTGGTGCAAGCCTCTCAGGGATTGGAATAAACGTTTTGATAGTGTGATCAAAGCATATGGTTTTATACAGACTTTTGGAGAAGCATGTATTTACAAGAAAGTGAGTGGGAGCTCTGTAGCATTTCTGATATTATATGTGGATGACATATTGCTAATTGGAAATTATATAGAATTTCTGGATTGCATAAAAGGATACTTGAATAAGAGTTTTTCAATGAAATACCTCGGTGAAGCTGCTTACATATTGGGCATCAAGATCTATCGAGATAGATCAAGACGCTTAATTGGATTTTCACAAACACATACCTTGACAAAGTTTTGAAAAAGTTCAAAATGGATCAAGCAAAGAAAGGGTTCTTGCCTTTGTTACAAGGTGTGAAGTTGAGTCAGACTCAATGCCCAACCACTGTAGAAGATAGAGAGAAAATAAAAAGTGTTCCCTATGCTTCAGCAATAGGCTCTATCATGTATGCAATGCTGTGTACCAGCCCTGATGTGTGCCTCGCTATTATCTTAGCAGGAAGGTACCAAAGTAATCCAGGAATGGATCACTGGACAGCGGTCAAGAACATCCTGAAATACCTAAAAAGGACTAAGGACATGTTTCTCGTTTATGGAGGTGACAAAGAGCTTGATACGTCTCCAACGTATCTATAATTTTTGATTGCTCCATGCTATATTATCTACTGTTTTGGACATTATTGGGCTTTATTATCCACTTTTATATTATTTTTGGGACTAACCTATTAACCGGAGGCCCAGCCCAGAATTGTTGTTTTTGCCTGTTTTAGGGTTTCGAAGGAAAGGAATATCAAATGGAGTCCAAACGGAATGAAACCTTCGGGAATGTGATTTTCTCAACGAACAAGACCCGGGAAACTTGGACCCTACGTCAAGGCACAAGAGAGGAGGCCACGAGGTAGGGGGGCGCGCCTGCCTACCCCAGGCGCACCCTCCACCCTCGTGGGCCCCCTGTTGCTCCACCGACGTACTCCTTCCTCCTATATATATCCACGTACCCCCAAACGATCCGAGACGGAGCTAAAACCCTAATTCCACCACCGTAACTTTTTGTATCCACAAGATCCCATCTTGGGGCCTGTTCCGGAGCTCCGCTGGAGGGGCATCGATCACGGAGGGCTTCTACATCAACACCATAGCCCCTCCGATGAAGTGTGAGTAGTTTACCTCAGACCTACGGGTCCATAGTTAGTAGCTAGATGGCTTCTTCTCTCTTTTTGGATCTCAATACAATGTTCTCCCCCTCTCTTGTGGAGATCTATTCAATGTAATCTTCTTTTTGCGGTGTGTTTGTTGAGACCGATGAATTGTGGGTTTATGATCAAGTCTATCTATGAACAATATTTGAATCTTCTCTGAATTCTTTTATGTATGATTGGTTATCTTTGCAAGTCTCTTCGAATTACCAGTTTGGTTCGGCCTACTAGATTGATCTTTCTTGCAATGGGAGAAGTGCTTAGCTTTGGGTTCAATCTTGCGGTGTCCTTTCCCAGTGACAGTAGGGGCAGCAAGGCACGTATTGTATTGTTGCCATTGAGGATAACAAGATGGGGTTTTCATCATATTGCATGAGTTTATCCCTCTACATCATGTCATCTTGCTTAAGGCGTTACTCTGTTTTTAACTTAATACTCTAGATGCATGCTGGATAGCGATCGATGAGTGGAGTAATAGTAGTAGATGCAGGCAGGAGTCGGTCTACTTGTCTCGGACGTGATGCCTATATACATGATCATGCCTAGATATTCTCATAACTATGCTCTTCTGTCAATTGCTCAACAGTAATTTGTTCACCCACTGTAGAATACTTGCTCTCGAGAGAAGCCACTAGTGAAACCTATGGCCCCCGGGTCTATCTTTATCATATTGATCTCCTACTACTTAGTTATTTACTTTTCCTTTATTTTACTTTGCATCTTTATCACAAAAATACCAAAAATATTATTTATATCATATCTATCAGATCTCACTCTAGTAAGTGGCCTTATAGGGATTGACAACCCCTATTTGCATTGGTTGCGAGGATTTATTTGTTTTGTGCAGGTACGAGGGACTCGCACGTAGCCTCCTACTGGATTGATACCTTGGTTCTCAAAAACTGAGGGAAATACTTACGCTACTTTGCTGCATCATCCCTTCCTCTTCGGGGAAAACCAACGTAGTGCTCAAGAGGTAGCAAGAAGGATTTCTGGCGCCATTGCCGGGGAGGTCTACGCAAAAGTCAACATACCAAGTACCCATCACATACCCTTATCTCCCGCATTACATTATTTGCCATTTGCCTCTCGTTTTCCTCTCCCCCACTTCACCCTTGTCGTTTTATTTTCCCTCTCTCTCTATCCTCCCTCTCTTTCTCTATTTGCCTCTTTTTGTCCGCTTGCTTTTTGTTTGCTTGTGTGTTAGTTTGTTTGCTTGTCGTTATGGCTAGTCCTTTACCTTCTATCTCTATGTCTGAAATTGGGGAAACTATGGTCGATAATAATTCTGATGCTCCTACTAAAGAACCCACTATCTCACATACAAAAAGATTCCGTGTTGGTAGTGGTAATATTATTGGAAAAGGAGTTATTCAAGATTTCTTTACTTGTGTCAGTGCTTTACCCTCTATGGGTAGTTCTATCCTTCATAGAACTAGTAGTCTTGCGGACGCTATTTCCATGCTTGTAGTTGAACTTGAAAGACAATTCATGCACATGCATCCTTCCATACAAATGATTTTTCTGGAATTTTCTAATATTGAGCATTCTTCTGTTAAGCGTGCCGCTACTATATTTTTGGCTCATGAGTTTAGATTCATAATAAAAGAGGCCAAAGAAATCTTTGCACATTATAGGGTGGACGCTTGCCGTCCTCCCATAGAGGCTATCCTCTTTGATCAAGAAGAAATAATGCAATTTCAATCTCTAGACTATGTTGCTTTCAATGAAAATCTTAGAAAATGGGTTCCTACCAATGTTCTAGTTGATACAATTTCTGAACTTAATGATGATTTGGCTATTCGAAATAACAAACTAGGATATTCTCTTGAATATAGGCTCACAAAGTTCTGTCAAAAGAATGCTTATAATGATGAATTGGTTGTGCAATATGAATGACCAAAGGAGGAACCTATACCTCCCAAGGTTGATCTTGGGGACTTTTGTCCCATTAAATTTAGCCCTTTTGATTACTTTTGCTTGCCTCAAAGAAAACTTGCTGCTGAACGTAGACAATATGAAATGAGTTTTTGTCAGGACCCCGATTCCAAGTCACATCGATCTAGCCGGTAACACCTCATATCACTTTGCGGCCTCACGCACGGTATCCCCACGGGTGTCGCCTTACCATGGCCCAGGACAGTTTGCGCCTTTTGGCTCACGTATATGATAGTGTCGCTAGCATCCATATGACAGAGAACCCGGGCCGACATGGCTAGTCATGAACCCAAAGCGGCACTAACCCATGGGGACAGGCATACAAGAATCACATCGAGCATGTTGGTCATCAGCGTGTGAGTCCGGGCTGTAGCACTGGGCTAACAGGACTCCGGGAACCCGGGCTGTAGCAGGCTAGGCAGGAGTCCGGATGTCACCGCGTGACATTTCCCCGAAGGGACAAACACCGGAACAAAGTGAAACACATGCCGGCCAGTCAAGTGTCCTGAGCAGTAGTGCTGGGCTAGCAGGACTCCGGTGAACTGGGCTGTAGCGGACTATTATGGCTCATGGAGGCACTAGACTACATTTCCCCATAAGAGAGGCTGCCAAGGATAAACAACTAGATTGTCAGATCCCACACATACCAAGCATTTCAATCATACACACAATATGCTCGATATGTGTAAATACAACATGGCATCACAACAAAACTCTACAACTCAAGGTACTTTATTTAAAGGCTCCGGAGAGCCATACATAACATGTTCATACAGGTAGGGGTCACATGACCTAACACTCAAGTCATACAAGCATACAAGCACATACGGAAGCAAATTAGTCTGAGTACAGACACTAGAAAGAAAGAAGGCTTGACGAAGCCTGTCTATCTACATAGGGCCCTCCATGGCCAGAATCACCACCTGGGTGGCAAGTCACTCATCGACATCGAGGTCTACGTAAAATCCATCGGAGGGGGCGGTGTTGTCGTCTGAAAACAGTAATTGAAGCAACATGAGTACAAAGGTACTCAGCAAGACTTACAATAGATCCTACTATACATGCTAATTCTCAAGAAGGTGGTGGAGTTATTGCAGAAAGCCAGCTTTGACTCTTGCCTAAGCTATCCTACGAGACACCATTGTAAAATAGTTTTCGCACACGAGTCCACTAATCACCAACATAATACTCCACCAAGGATCCTCCCTCGTCATCCTACGAGAGGGCCATCCTCGGTACTCACACTTATCTTGAGTCTTTTAGTAGTAACCATTAACTTGTCTATGAACTGTATAGGCAACCAAGTAGTCCTTTACCGTGGACGCGGCTATTCTAATAGATGATGTTAACCCTGTAGGGGTGTACTTCTTCACACACGCTCTCACCACTTACCGTCGTTTACACGACATGTACTCGGCAACCTTCAAGCAGAAGCCCAACGAGGGTGTCGGCCATGGCCTACCTAAACACTCAAGTCTCTAGTCTAGGTTTATCGCCTATCTAGGTTCCATCCACAGGGAGTCCGGCCGAGGTTTCCACATACGGCCCCGAACGATGTGAACAGGGTTCCCGAGACACCAAACAGGTGACCCGGTACACCGTGCCACGGTGTATCTACCGCATCATAGCCCACCCCTAGGGTCAGTGCTACGCACGGCCGCCAACACATAACCTACAAACACCAGAAACTAGTTGCAACTCCTGGACAGAGTACTAGGGTGATTAAGAAGCTGAGAGGGTCCATTGGTTTCGGGCCGAATGTATGGTAGTAACTTATTCTTGAATCACACATATAGGTCTCAGTTCTTAAGGACGGCCTCACTGAAACAACCCACCATGTACTCCTACATGGCCTCTCATCGATACCTTTACCAAATCATGTTCAACACATCCCTCACATTACCAATGTAATCATTTCACTCTAGCCCATCACCCATATGAACTAGACCTGACACAACCCTAAGCATAGCAGGCATAGCAATGTAGGAAACACGTACATGGCTCAATCAACTCCTACACATGCTAGTGGGTTTCATCTACTTACTGTGGCAATGACAGGTCATGCAACGGATAAGGGTTCAACTACCGCAGCACACAATAGTTTGAAACATTGTTGTCTTGATGCAGTAAATGAGAGTAGGAGCGAGAACATGGGATTGTATCGATATGATCAATGGGGCTGCTTGCCTGATGGAGTAGTAGTAGGGTACTGCCCTTCAGTTGGATACTCAGAGATATCCTCAGAGGCAGAACCTACCACGAAAGACACCACAGAACACAATCGTCACATGGCAATATGCAATAGTATGATGCATGCTATGACATGGCAATATGAGGTGTCCTGCCTAATGCATTGTGAAACAAGCTGGTTTGAGTCTATTTGAATCAAGGATTCAAATGAAAGCTTATGTTCTTAAGCCATATAAGTGCATTAGCTTGTTTCACCTAAACAGCAAGGTTAAAGTGTTTTGTCACGCATGAAACCATTACAGATGGAAAGATTGAATTTTTCCGATCAAATTTCATATATAAATCTTTGCATTTGGAGTTACAGATTAGAAGTTATGAACTTTTGAAGTTTGTAATATTTTCTGGAATTTCCTATATAAGAATAATTCCAGTAATTGAATTATTGCGTCAGCATTGCGTCAGGGTGACGTCAGTGGTCAACAGAGCCGGTCCAGGTCAAACCTGACCAGTGGGACCCGCATGTCAGTAGTTAATTAACTAACTAAATTTAGTTAGTGCTAATCTAAGTTAATTAGCAGAGCGGTCCCACGTGTCATAGACTCACGAGAAGTCAACCTGGGCCCACACGGGGTCAACCAGGGTCAAACAAGGTCAATCTCGCCGGTGTATAGCTGCCGGCGAGGCCAGACGCGGCGGGGCAATGCGGGTTTCGTGCTCCGGCGACCAAATGGACGGCGGAGAGCATCTACATGTAGCTGGGAGCAAGCCACGTCGTTGGGTGGCAGTGGTGGAGCTCGGGGTGGCCGGAAACATCGCTGACCACGAGCTGTGCGGCTGCCGGAGCTCGGGTGAGGTCGAACCCGAGGCTACGGGGCACAGCAAGGCGCGTGGAGTGGTGCTACGGGTTCCTACGAGTGCGGTGAGTGCGTTGGTCACGGTGGTGTGGCCGATGGGTCGCCGGAGTCACGTCGGCGATGAGCTCGGTGGCAGCGGGTGCGGGTGAATGTGGTGTGGTGCATACGGTGTAGGAGGGAGTTAACGGAGAGGGGGAGAACGGATGAGCTCACGGCGGTTGCAGCAAGCGTCGAAGCGGGCTCGGGGAAGGCCGGAGCTGAGCGGGGCGACGATGGCAATCTCGGCGGCCGGAGTTGGGGAAGACGGGGTCGGGGGCGACTCCAGAGCGGGCGAGCGCTCGGGGCTCGGCCTGCTCGACGTAGTCGACGACGGTGGAGCGAACGGACACGGTGACGCGGCACGGGGACGACGACGGACGCGGTTATCACGGTGGTGCGGGCGCGGCAGCGTCGGCCATGGTGCGAGAGAGCGAGGGAGAGGAGATGGGGAGGAAGAGGCGTGTCTGCGAGCTCGGGGGAGGAATGGGTGACCGAACCAGGGCAGTAGAACGGTGAGGGGAAGAAGCAGGGCGGCGGGCAGCAGCGTGGCGCGCGCTGGTGCCAGCGTCGAGGACCTGCCTGCCTGCCTGGCCGAGCCAAGCAGCTCGCTGGAGCGGTGGCTAGGCTGGGCCTGCTAGGTGAGCGCCAGGTAATCCTCTACTCTCTCTGCTTTCTGTTTTTCTTTTTATTTATTCCTGTTCTCTGTTTTGAAATAGTAAAAATACTATTCCATTTAGGAAAAACCTGAAAATATTCAGAGGCACATTTGGAAATATTCTCAACAGCCTAAAAATGCTTTCTAGATTATTTGGCATTTTAAAATATTTATAGGATTTAAATTGCCCAAATGCAAATAGTAATGATTTAATCCAATGACCTTATGTGTCCTGGAAAAATGTGAACCCATTTTGTGAGAGGTTCTAACCCCAAAACAAAAATGGTGGACTTTTTAGAAGGGCATTTTAGGTTCATTGAAAAAGATTTTAGTAAACCCTAGTTGTTTCGAGGGGGGTGCTGGGGGTTCTGTCATCCCCATTTCAGTTTTCTGGAAAGGTAGACATGATGCAACACTCTAATGCATGAACTAGCTAGGGTGTGACAACTCACCCCCACTCAAAAGAATCTCGTCCCGAGATTTCGGATCCGTTGGGAAGAAGGTGGGGTACTCAAGTCGAAGACGATCCTCCCTTTCCCAAGTGGCTTCTTTCTCGGAATGGTGTGACCATTGAACCTTGAGAAACTTGATGTTATGGCGTCGAGTGGTATGCTCGGCTTGATCAAGGATACGAACGGGATATTCCCGATATGTGAGATTATCTTGTAGATCAAGCGTTTCGTGGTCCACTCCAGGGATAGGATCCGCGAAGCAATGCCTGAGTTGAGAAACGTGGAAGACATTGTGAACTCTAGAAAGATGTGGAGGTAGTTCCAAGTGGCAGGCAACTTCTCCTCATTTGGCAAGAATGCGAAAGGGTCCAATGTAACGAGGAGCCAATTTGCCTTTGATACCGAAATGTTGGGTTCCCTTTAAAGGAGTAACCCGAAGGTAAGCCTTCTCGCCGACTTCATAAGCCATGAGCTTGTGTTTGCGGTCATATTGGCTCTTTTGACGAGATTGGGCTGTTTTCAATTTCTCACGAATAACGCGAACCTGCTCTTCTACTTCCTGAATCATATCCGGGCCAAAGAGTTGTCTTTCCCCGGTTTCTGACCAGTTAAGAGGCGTTTGACATATTCGTCCATAGAGAACTTCGAAGGGAGCTTTGCCCAAGCTAGCTTGATAACTATTGTTATAAGGGAACTCCGCGAATGGAAGGCATTTCTCCCAATCCATTCCGAATGAGATGACAGAAGCTCAGAGCATATCCTCCAGAATTTGATTTACTCGCTCTACTTGACCACTTGATTGGGGGTGGAAGGCGGTGCTAAAAGAGAGACGAGTTCCCATAGCATTTTGGAAACTTTCCCAAAATTGAGAGGTGAAGAGAGTTCCACGGTCTGAGTTAATTTCCAATGGGACACCATGAAGAGACACTATTCAGGAGATGTATAAGTCAGCTAGCTGGCTAGCGGTAATACTCTCACGAACAGGTAGGAAGTGGGCTACTTTGGAAAGATGATCGACAACGACGAAGATAGCATTATTCCCTCTCTTGGTCCTGGGAAACCCAGTAATGAAATCCATACTAATTTTATCCCATTTCCATTCAGGAATAGCCAAAGGTTGAAGGGTGCCAGCAGGCCGTTGATGCTCTGCTTTAACACGACGACAGACGTCGCAACTATCAATGTATTGAGCAATTTCTCTCTTCATCCTAGTCCACCAAAACCTCTGGCGTAGGTCTTGATACATTTTAGTACTACCGGGATGAATGGTGAGAGGGGATTCATGAGCTTCCTTAAGAATCAGCCGCCTCAGGTTTCATGCTTTGGGAACCACTAAGCAGTTTCCAAAGTATACGACACCTTGATCATCAACGGAGAAACAATTCGCGACTCCTTTCTTAATGTTTCTCTTAATACGGGAGATTCCCGGATCTACCTTCTGTGCTTTGATGATCTGATCAGTAAGGGTAGGTTTCGCCACCAGGGTGGATATGAATACTTGAGGAACAATGTGAAGGTTAAGCTTCCGAAATTCCTCATGGAGAAGTGGTTGACCTTGTTGTAACATCAGATTGTTACAATAGGATTTACGACTTAGTGCATCAGCCATGACATCGGCTTTTCCCGGGGTGTAAGTTATTCCTAAGTCGTAATCCGAGATCAACTCGACCCAACATCTTTGCCTGAGATTCAAATCCGGTTGGGTGAAGATATATTTCAGACTTTGGTGATCAGTGAAGATCTCGCAACGATTACCGAGAAGGTAATGTCGCCAAGTTTTAAGTGCATGGACTATAGCTGCAAGCTCTAGACCATGTGTGGGATAGTTTTCCTCATGGGGGTGTAATTGTCATGAAGCATAGGCAATTACCTGACGATCTTGCAGGAGTATGCAACCTAGTCCTTGTCACGAGGCGTCGCAATAGATAATAAAGTCCTTGGAGAAATCTGGTGGTACCAGTACGGGAGCAGATGTTAGGCATCTTTTCAGCTCCTGAAAGCTGAACTCGCACTGTGGGGTCCACTCGAACTTTTTATATTTCTTGAGGAGTTCAGTTAAAGGTTTAGCAACCTTGGAGAAATTCTCGACGAAGCGGCGACAATAGCTCGCTAAGCCAAGGAAGCTCCGAACTTGCTTGACCGTTTCCGGTGGAGTCCAATCAAGGACGGCTTGAACTCGCTCAGGATTGACAGCAATACCCTTACCAGAGATTACATGGCCTAGATAGGTCACTTCTGGCAACCAAAATTCACGCTTGGAGAATTTGGCATAAAGGCGATGCTCTCGAAGTTTCGTCAATACCAGCCTTAGATGTTCGGCATGTTCTTCCTCACTCTTGGAGTAGATGAGTATATCATCGAGGTATACCACGACGATTTTATCCAAATACTCCATGAAGACCGAGTTCATTAACCAAGAGAAGGTGGTTGGGGCATTGGTTAAACCGAAGGACATAACGGTGTACTCGTATTGGCCATAACGAGTAACAAAAGCCGTTTTAGGAATGTCCCCGTTCTTGATTTTGATTTGATGGTAGCCCAACCTCAAATCCATTTTGGAGAATACTGAGGATCCAGCGAGCTGATCATACAGATCGTTGATCCTGGGGAGCGGATACTTGTTCTTGATAGTGACCAAGTTGACAGGTCGGTAATCTACAATCATCCGATCCGTTCCATCCTTCTTCTTGACTAAGAGGACGGGGCAAGCCCAAGGAGAAGAACTAGGATGGATGAAACCCTTTTTCAAGGACTCATCGAGTTGTTTCTTAAGTTCGGCTAGTTCTAAGGGTGCCATCTTATAGGGTCTTCTAGAAATTGGGACGGTTCCTGGAACAAGGTCTATCACGAACTCGACATCCCTGTCAGGTGGAACACCTGGCAGTTCTTCTAGAAAGACATCCGGGAAGTCTCAGACTACCGGAATATCTTCAAGGTCTAGAAGGGGGTTGGCATTTAGGGAGTAAAGCTGGCGCTTGGGCACTCGAGTTAAGACATTGACTGTCTTGCCCGATGGATGAGTAAGTTGAACGGTTCTAGTGGCACAATCAATCTTAGCGTAATGAGCTGACATCCAGTCCATACCCAAGATGATGTTTATATCCGAGGACTTGAGAGCTATTAAAGATGCAAGGAAGACAAGTCTATCGACAAGAATTTCATTCCCATGGCTTACTCTAGAAGTTTGCCATTTGGAACCCGGAGTTTGAATTACCATGGAAGTGGGCATGTCACAGAATGTCGTGGTATGCAATCGAGCATAGCTCTCCGATATGAATGAATGAGATGCTCCAGTATCGAAAAGAACAGATGTTGGATGACAATTAACAAGGAGCATACCAAGGACGACGTTAGGATCATCATGAGCCTCCTCAGCTGAGACATAGTTGACATGGCCACGTGTAGTGGTGGCTGGCTTGGCATAGAATGTCTTTCCCGCTGGCTTACAACGGCCAACGGACTTTCCAGACTGGTTGGGATTGTTGTTCTGGGGACACTCTCGACTGTAGTGACCCGACTCTCCACACTTGAAACATGTCACAACATTGGGGCGTGGAGCAACATTAGCAGCGGGGCCACCATAGGGCTTAGGCGGTGCAAAATGCTGGTTGGGGCGAGGCGCCTCAAAGGATGGCCTCGGGGTGAACCTGGGTGGCAGCGCTGTGCTTGGAATCCACACCCGGCGCTTCTGAGATCCAGAGCCGGATGAGGAACCAAAATCATGGGAGTGCTTGCGTGAAGCGTCATAGTCAGTCTGACCTGTCTCAGCACTGATGGCCTTATTAACCAGCTTCTGGAAGGAGGTTCACTCGTGCAGACAAATATCGCGGCAAAGCTCAGGGCTAAGTCCCTTGCGGAACCTTGCCTGCTTCTTAGCATCGGTGGATACCTCTTCAGGAGCATAACGTGCTAAATTTCCAAACTCACGGATGTATGCATCCATAGTCAGTCTGCCTTGGGTGAAATTGCAGAACTCTTCCCTCTTACGATCCATGAGACCTTCCGGGATGTGATGCTCACGGAAAGCCTCACTGAATTCAGCCCAAGTAGTGATTTGGCCGACCGGGCGCATAGCCTCAAAGTTTTCCCACCAAAGGCTAGCAGGGCCTTCGACCTGATAGGCAGCATAGGTAACCTTATCAGCTTTGGCTATGTTGGCAGAACGTAGCTTATGGGTGATGCTGCGAAGCCAATCATCCGCGTCGAGGGGCTCGACGGAATGATTAAACTTTGGTGGGTACAACTTGATAAAGTCATTGATTGACACCAAGTCATTTCGCTGATGACGTGCAGTGTTATGCTCAATCTGCTCCAGCAAGCGGTTAGTCTCGCGCTTGTTTCTTTCTGCCTCCAGCATAACTTCGGCCAGAGAAGGCGGGTGAGGTAGATTCTCATCCCTAGCTGCACTGGCTTCCCCCTGCTCCGGGGCAGCAGGGTTGCTGCGGGTGTTGACCATCCTAGGAAAAACAAGACAATGGTTTAGACAAGGATGGCACAATCTTAGCAAGGAAGTGCGGAATGTAATGGATAACATGGAATGCTGAGATGTTCATTGCACGACATGGTAATATAGAAACTTCCATATATATACCATCGGTCATACACACCGTACATAGTTTAGTACAAGCCCAGGCTAAAGTACAACTACGGTGAAAGACGTTACATCTCATTGGAGGCATTCCAAGCTCCTATACATTATTTTTCTACACCTCCGGAACGTGATACACACCAAGTTGTATCCCATGAGTCACGCAGGACTGTGGAGAATACAACTATTACAGAACTAGTGAAACTACTACTAGCTCAGACAGCTCCGTAGTAATCCTCATAAAAGTCACCACCAAAACCCGGAAGTGGAACATGATCATCTGGGAGCAGACGGTCCTGTGGAGCTTGCGGGCCATAGGGACTCGGATGTGACGGGGACCACGAGGAGGGGTCATGCCTCCTACATCACGCCAGTCCATACAATCTGGCAATCCAGGCCGTACGGGGTACAGGTCCCTCATGTCCATGTATTCCGCCTGCACAACAGGTGCAAACCGAGTCAAAGTGGCCCAGTGATCAGAACGAGAGTTGAAGAGCTCCATACGCAACGCCCGATTTTTGCGGTCCTTGTCCTCGAGCATCTCGGCAGTGGTGCGGAGTAGTGAATCCTCATGTGTAGAGTCATAGTATAAAGCCTGATAGTACCCCTGTGCTCCAGGGAGTGAGGCTGGCATGTAGCGAAAATCGGTGTTCTGGAGCAAGGCAGTTCTGGCTTGAATGATAGTCATCATTGAGTAAGCTGCGTCCTGCACGGACATCTCAATAGTAACCCCAAGTCCATAAGAGCAGTGGAGGGGTTCGGTGGCTCCAGGATAAGAGGGATATATCCAGACGGTACAAAGGTATTGGCTCTGATTGAAGTCTCGGAACTGCTCCTCGACGGTATACTCACGATACCATCGATAACCTGTCTCGACCATCACCCGGACCAGCATGGCCGTGTGACCGGGTACATCGAGGCACCGAGTCAGACGAACCACTTGGTTCTAGGAACGGGTGGCCATCTGAAAGCACAGAATAATGCAAAGGCATTAGAATTTTCTAGGAGAAATCGGACATCATAACTGCTGTAAATGCTCAGAAAAAGATTTGAGACATTCACAACAGTTTGCAAAACCACTCAACAACATCATATCAAGGTTCTGGTTCCACTGACAACATACTAAAAGTAGTAGAAACTGTACAGAGGCTTGTAACAACAATCCTATAAGCTACTACAGATTAGTAACACATGAACCTGATAGAGAGAGGAGAGCCTAGTCCTTAACCCACGTAGAATGAGAAGAGAATGACTTAGATCAGAGGGCATAAGGTAAAGGAGTAAAAGAGCCTTACGTTCCCTCCCACAATCAACTCCCCTACATATAACTAAAGCATTTCTAGACTCGACATCGACCAGTTTGGCTCAATGAATCTACAGGTAGTCCAGTCTGATGCTAACGCTGTCAGGACCCCGATTCCAAGTCACATCGATCTAGCCGGTAACACCTCATATCACTTTGTGGCCTCACGCATGGTATCCCCACGGGTCTCGCCTTACCATGGCCCGGGACCGTTTGCGCCTTTTGTCTCACGTATATGATAGTGTCGCTAGCATCCATATGACAGAGAACTCGGGCCGACATGGCTAGTCGTGAACCCAAAGCGGCACTAACCCACGGGGACAGGCATACAAGAATCACATCGAGCATGTCGGTCATCAGCGTGTGAATCCGGGCTGTAGCACTGGGCTAACAGGACTCCGAGAACCCGGGCTGTAGCAGGCTAGGTAGGAGTCCGGATGTCACCGCGTGACATTTCCCCGAAGGGACAGACACCGGAACAAAGTGAAACACATGCCGGCCAGTCAAGTGTCCTGAGCAGTAGTGCTGGGCTAGCAGGACTCCGGTGAACTGGGCTGTAGCGGACTACTATGGCTCATGGAGGCACTAGACTACATTTCCCCATAAGAGAGGCTGCCAAGGATAAACAACTAGATTGTCAGATCCCACACATACCAAGCATTTCAATCATACACACAATATGCTTGATATGTGTAAATACAACATGGCATCACAACAAAACTCTACAACTCAAGGTACTTTATTTAAAGGCTCCGGAGAGCCATACATAACATGTTCATACAGGTAGGGGTCACATGACCCGACACTCAAGTCATACAAGCATACAAGCACATGCGGAAGCAAATTAGTCTGAGTACAGACACTAGAAAGAAATAAGGCTTGACGAAGCCTGTCTATCTACATAGGGCCCTCCATGGCCAGTGTCGGTGTCAAAACCGGCGGATCTCGGGTAGGGGGTCCCGAACTGTGCGTCAAGGCCAGATGGTAATAGGAGACAAGGGACACGATGTTTTTACCCAGGTTTGGGCCCTCTCGATGGAGGTAATACCCTACTCCTGCTTGATTAATATTGATGATATGGGCAGTACAAGAGTAGATCTACCACGAGATCAAGGAGGCTAAACCCTAGAAGCTAGCCTATGGTATGATTGTTGTATATGGAGTTGATGTCCTACGGACTACAACCCTCCGGTTTATATAGACACCGGATAGGGTTAGGGTTACACAAAGTCGGTTACAATGGTAGGAGATCTTGAATATTCGCATCGCCAAGATTGCCTTCCACACCAAGGAAAGTCCCATCCGGACACGGGACGAAGTCTTCAATCTTGTATCTTCATAGTCCAGGAGTCCGGCTGAAGGTATAGTCCGGCTCCCTCAGCTAGAATCACCACCTGGGTGGCAAGTCACTCATCGACGTCGAGGTCTACGTAAAACCCATCGGAAGGGGCGGTGTTGTCGTCTGAAAACAGTAATTGAAGCAACATGAGTACAGAGGTACTCAGCAAGACTTACAACAGATCCTACTATACATGCTCATTCTCAAGAAGGTGGTGGAGTTATTGCAGCAAGCCAGCTTTGACTCTTGGCTAAGCTATCCTACGAGACATCACTGTAAAATAGTTTTCGCACACGAGTCCACTAATCACCAACACAATACTCCACCGAGGATCCTCCCTCGTCATCCTACGAGAGGGGCATCCTCGGTACTCACACTTATCTTGAGTCTTTTAGTAGTAACCATTAACTTGTCTATGAACTGTATAGGTAACCAAGTAGTCCTTTACCGCGGACGCGGCTATTCGAATAGATGATGTTAACCCTGCAGGGGTGTACTTCTTCACACACGCTCTCACCACTTACCTTCGTTTACACGACATGTACTCGGCAACCTTCAATCGGAAGCCCAACGAGGGTGTCGGCCATGGCCTACCTAAACACTCAAGTCTCTAGTCCAGGTTTATCGCCTATCCAGGTTCCATCCGCAGGGAGTCCGGCCGAGGTTTCCACATACGGCCCCGGACGATGTGAACAGGGTTCTCAAGACACCAAACGGGTGACTCGGTACACCGTGTCACGGTGTATCTACCGCATCATAGCCCACCCCTAGGTTCAGCGCTACGCACGGCTGCCAACACATAACCTACAAACACCAGAAACTAGTTGCAACTCCTGGACAGAGTACTAGGGTGATTAACAAGCCGAGAGGGTCCATTGGTTTCGGGCCCAATGTATGGTAGTAACTGATTCTTGAATCACACATACAGATCTCAGTTCTTAAGGACGACCTCAATGAAACAACCCACCATGTACTCCCACATGGCCTCTCATCGATACCTTTACCAAATCATGTTCAACACATCCCTCACATTACCGACGTAATCATTTCACTCTAGCCCATCACCCAGATGAACCAGACCTGACACAACCTAAGCATAGCAGGCATAGCAAGGTAGGAAACACGTACATGGCCCAATCAACTCCTACACATGCTAGTGGGTTTCATCTAGTTACTGTGGCAATGACAGGTCATGCAGATGATAAGGGTTCAACTACCGCAGCACACAGCAGTTTGAAACATTATTGTCTTAATGCAGTAAATGAGAGCAGGAGCGAGAACATGGGATTGTATCGATATGATCAATGGGGCTGCTTGCCTGATGGAGTAGTAGTAGGGTACTGCCCTTCAGTTGGATACTCGGAGATATCCTCGGAGGTAGAACCTACCACGAAAGACACCACAGAACACAATCATCACATGGCAATATGCAACAATATGATGCATGCTATGGCATGGCAATATGAGGTGTCCTGCCTAATGCATTGTGAAACAAGCTGGTTTGAGTCTATTTGAATCAAGGTTTCAAATGAAAGCTTATGTTCTTAAGCCATATAAGTGCATTAGCTTGTTTCACCTAAACAGCAAGGTTAAAGTGTTTTGTCATGCATGAAACCGTTACAGATGGAAAGATTGAATTTTTCTGATCAAATTTCATATATAAATCTCTGCATTTGGAGTTACAGATTAGAAGTTATGAATTTTTGAAGTTTGTAATATTTTCTGGAATTTCCTGTATAAGAATAATTCCAGTAATTGAATTATTGCGTCAGGGTGACGTCAGTGGTCAACGGAGCCGGTCCAGGTCAAACCTGACCAGTGTGACCCATGTGTCAGTAGTTAATTAACTAACTAAATTTAGTTAGTGCTAATCTAAGTTAATTAGCAGAGCGGTCCCACGTGTCATAGACTCAGGGGAGGTCAACCTGGGCCCACACGGGGTCATCCAGGGTCAAGCGAGGTCAATCTCGCCGGCATTTAGCCATCGGCGAGGCCAGACGCGGCGGGGCAGTGCGGGTTTCATGCTTCGGCGACCAAATGGACGGTGGAGAGCATCTACGCGTAGCTGGGAGCAAGCTGCGTCGTTGGGTGGCAGTGGTGGAGCTCGGGGTGGCCGGAAACATCGCCGGCGACGAGTTGTGCGGCTGCCGGAGCTCGGGTGAGGTTGAACCCGAGGCTACAGGGCACGACAAGGTGCGTGGAGTGGTGCTACGAGTTCCTACGAGTGCGGTGAGTGCGTTGGTCACGGTGGTGTGGCCGGTGGGTGGCCGGAGTCACGTCGGCGACGAGCTCGGCGGCGGCGGGTGCGGGTGAACGTGGTGCGGTGCATACGGTGTAGGAGGGAGTTAGCGGAGAGGGGGAGGACGGAGCTGAGCTCACGGCGGTTGCAGCAAGCGTCGAAGCGGGCTCGGGGAAGGCCGGAGCTGAGCGGGGCGACGATGGCGATCTCGGCGGCCGGAGTTGGGGAAGACGGGGTCGGGGCGACTCTAGAGCGGGTGAGCGCTCGGGGCTCGGCCTGCTTGACATAGTCGACGACGGCGGAGCGAACGGACACGGTGACGCGGCACGGGGACGACAACAGACGCGGTTATCACGGTGGTGCGGGCGCGGCAGCGTTGGCCATGGTGCGGGAGAGCGAGGGAGAGGAGCTGGGGAGGAAGAGGCGTGTCTGCGAGCTCGGGGGAGGAATGGGTGACCGAACCAGGGCAGCAGAACGACGAGGGCAAGAAGCAGGGCGGCGGGCGGCTGCGTGGCGCGCGCTGGTGCCGGCGTCGAGCACCTGCCTGCCTGCCGGGCTGAGCCAAGCAGCTTGCTGGAGCGGTGGCTGGGCTGGGCCGGCTAGGTGGGCCTGCTAGGTGAGCGCCAGGTAATCCTCTACTCTCTCTGCTTTCTGTTTTTATTTTGTATTTATTCCTGTTCTATGTTTTGAAACAGTAAAAATACTATTCCATTTAGGAAAAACCTGAAAATATTCAGAGGCACATTTGGAAATATTCTCAACAGCCTAAAAATACTTTCAAGATTGGTCATTTTAAAATATTTATAGGATTTAAATTACCCAAATGCAAATAGTAATGATTTAATCCAATGACCTTATGTGTCCTGGAAAAATGTGAACCCCTTTTGTCAGAGGTTCTAACCCCAAAACAAAAAGGGTGGACTTTTTAGAAGGGCATTTCAGGTTCATTGAAAAAGATTTTAGTAAACCCTAGTTGTTTCTAGGGGGTGCTGGGGGTTCTGTCATCCCCATTTCAGTTTTCTGGAAAGGTACACTCTAATGCATGAACTAGCTAGGGTGTGATAGTTTTAATAATCTATCTTACTATTATGGCAATACCTAGATATATGCTTGCTTGTTATGCCTGGCTAGGGGCGTTAAACGATAACGCTTGTTGGGAGGCAACCCAATTTTATTTTTCCTTGATTTTTGCTCCTGTTTAGTAATAAATAATTTATCTAGCCTCTGTTTTGGTTGTGTTTTTTTGTGTTAATTAGTGTTTGTGCCAAGTAGAACCGTTGGGAAGACTTGGGGAAAGTCTTGTTGAACTTGCTATAAAAACCCAGAAACTTTAGCACTCACGAGAACTGCCGCCATTTTTATTTGATAAGTTATATTTAGTTAATTCTTTTTGAAGATGATTAATAGATAAATTCCTCACGTCCAGAAATTTATTTTAGAATTTTTGGGGTTCCATATCTTGCGCTAGCTACAGATTACTACAGACTGTTCTGTTTTTGACAGATTCTGTTTTTCGTGTGTTGTTTGCTTATTTGATGAATCTATGGCTAGTAAAATAGTTTATAAATCATATAGAAGTTGGAATACAGTAGGTATAACACCAATATAAATAAAGAATGAGTTAATTACAGTACCTTGGAGTGGTATTTTGTTTTCTTTCGCTAACGGAGCTCACGAGATTTTGTACTTTAAGTTTTGTGTTGTGAAGTTTTCAAGTTTTGGGTAAAGATTTGATGGATTATGGAACAAGGAGTGGCAAGAGCCTAAGCTTGGGGATGCCCATGGCACCGCCAATATAATCTAAGGACACATAAAAGCCAAAGCTTGGGGATGCCCCGGAAGGCATCCCCTCTTTCGTCTACTTCTATCGGTAACTTTACTTGGAGCTATATTTTTATTCGCCACATGATATGTGTTTTGCTTGGAGCATCTTGTATGATTTGAGTCTTTTCTTGTTAGTTTACCACAATCATCCTTGCTGTACACAACTTATGAGAGAGCCATACATGATTTGGAATTTGTTAGAATACTCTATGTGCTTTGCTTATATCTTTTGAGTTATATAATTTTGCTCTAGTACTTCACTTATATATTTTAGAGCACGGTGGTGGATTTGTTTTATAGAAACTATTGATCTCTCATGCTTCACTTAGATTATTTTGAGAGTCTTAATAGCATGGTAATTTGCTTAAAATCCTAATATGCTAGGTATTCAAAGTTAGTAAAATTTTCTTAAGAGTGTTTTGAATACTAAGAGAAGTTTGATGCTTGATTGTTTTGAGATATGGAGGTAATAATATCAAAGTTGTGCTAGTTGAGTAGTTGTGAAATTGAGAAATACTTGTGTTGAAGTTTGCAAGTCCCGTAGCATGCACGCATGGTAAATGTTATGCAACAAATTTGAAACATGAGGTGTTATTTGATTGTCTTCCTTATGAGTGGCGGTGGACGAGTGATGGTCTTTTCCTACCAATCTATCCCCCTAGGAGCATGCCGTAGTACCGAGGTTTTTGATGACTTGTAGATTTTTGCAATAAGTATGTGAGTTCTTTATGACTAATGTTGAGTCCATGGATTATACGCACTCTCACCCTTCCATTCTTGCTAGCACTAGTAGAAAACATGGCTTTGGTCCAGGCCGGGTCAGCCCATTAGTCCCGGTTCAGTCCAGAACCGGGACCAATGTGGGCATTGGTCCCGGTTCGTGAGCCCAGGGGGCCGGCCGGGCCACGTGGGCCATTGGTCCCGGTTCATCTGGACCTTTTGGTCCCGGTTGGTGGGATGAACCGGGACCAATGGGCCTCGCTCTTGGCCCACCACCATTGGTCCCGGTTGGTGGCTTGAACCGGGACCAAAGGCTCCCCTTTAGTCCCAGCTCATGTCACCAACCGGGACCAATGAGGTGCCTATATATACCCCTCGCTCGCGAGCAGAGCACCCCAGTGCTCTGTTTTTCTCTGGCCGAGGGGGAGAGGGCTTGGTGGTGCTCTAGCTAACCTCCTATGCACACAAGGTGTTCGATGGAATGCCTGAGCCACACTACTTAAGCTTTCTCCTCTCCAAGCTCGACCTCCAAGCTCCATTTTCCATAATATTTGTCTAGGTTTAGCGGTCCGTCACGCCCCGTCCCCGTCTTCACCGCCGTCGATCACCCGCGCCGAGCTCATCGCCGGCACCACCGTGGTGAGCCTCTTGTTCTTATCTTCTTTCTGAAAGGAAAAATATTCTTACTTGTATGTTTACATAGATACTTGTATTTTTTTCTTACTTTTATTATTGCATCTTATATAGTGCGATGGTTTTGGTATCCACCCCCGTAGGCCCTCGTCCTGTCTATGATTCGGATGTGGTATATTTATTATCTTTATAACTATTGGTTCATTTATTGTTTATGAAAATTATACCGACCAACGTGACATAGATTTTATTTATGTAGGATGTATGTGAATCGGAAATGCCAACCGACCCTATTGTCGAGAGGTTAAATTTAGTTGAAGAAGAAAACAATTTGTTGAAGGAAAAAAATTGAGGAGGAGAAGATGATATTGGAGTTGCATGTTGCGGATGTCGTCGATGATCACAAGATCAAGATGGATGCAATGCGCTTGAAGATTAGAAAGATTAGAAAATATGCCATTCATACCGAGGCTTGGTATCATTGTGCCGTTGGATCAATTGTTACCTTGGTTGCGATTATGATCACATTTGTTTTCGCATTGAAATGTTTTACATAGTTTCAATGTATGCTTTAATTAATTAGATGCTCTGGAGAGCTATATGTTGTTAGATGAGAACTATGTATGCACTTTGGTTTTAATGTGATGATGAACTTCTATTAATTTGGACACTTAATTATATATAATGCACGCAGATGAACCGGCAATGGATGTACGGCGACAGACACACCCGCGAGTACATTAAGGGCGTGCATGAGTTTCTCGATGCGGCTGAGGCAAACAAGCAGAATGGTTTTATGTGTTGTCCATGCACTCAATGTGGGAATACAAGGTCTTACTCTAACCGGAAAATCCTTCACTCCCACCTGCTTTACAAGGGTTTCATGCCACACTATAATGTTTGGACAAGGCATGTAGAAATAGGGTTATGATGGAAGACGGCAAAGAAGAAGAGTACGATGACAACTATGTGCCCCCCGAATACGGTGAAGCTGCAACGGAGGGAGCTGGTGAAGATCAAGAGGAACCAGACGATGTGCCCAATGATGCTGCAACAGGTGAAGCTGCTGAAGATCAAGAGGAACCATACGATGTGCCCGATGATGATGATCTCCGCCGGGTCATTGTCGATGCAAGGACGCAATGCGAAAGTCAAAAGGAGAAGCTGAAGTTCGATCGCATGTTAGAGGATCACAAAAAAGGGTTATACCCCAATTGCGAAGATGGCAACACAAAGCTCGGTACCGTACTGGAATTGCTGCAGTGGAAGGCAGAGAATGCTGTGGCTGACAAAGGATTTGAGAAGCTACTGAAAATATTGAAGAAGAAGCTTCCAAAGGATAACGAATTGCCCGACAGTACATATGCAGCAAAGAAGGTCGTATGCCCTCTAGGATTGGAGGTGGAGAAGATACATGCATGCCCTAATGACTGCATCCTCTACCGCGGTGCATACAAGGATCGGAACGCATGCCCGGTATGCGGTGCATTGCGGTATAAGATCAGACGAGATGACCCTGGTGATGTTAACGGCGAGCCCCTCAGGAAGAGGGTTCCTGCGAAGGTGATGTGGTATGCTCCTATAATACCACGGTTGAAACGTCTGTTCAGAAACAAAGAGCATGCCAAGTTGATGCGATGGCACAGTGAGAATCGAAAGAAAGATGGGAAGTTGAGAGCACCCGCTGACGGGTCGCAGTGGAGAAAAATCAAGAGAAAGTAGTGGGATGAGTTTGCAAAGGACCCAAGGAATGTATGGTTTGCTTTAAGCGCAGATGGCATTAATCCTTTCGGGGAGCAGAGCAGCAATCACAGCACCTGGCCCGTGACTCTATGTATGTATAACCTTCCTCCTTGGATGTGCATGAAGCGGAAGTTCATTATGATGCCAGTTCTCATCCAAGGCCCTAAGCAACCCAGCAACGAAATTGATGTGTACCTAAGGCCATTAGTTGAAGAACTTTTACAGCTGTGGAATGGAAACGGTGTACGTACGTGGGATGAGCACAGACAGGAGGAATTTAACCTTAAGGCGTTGCTGTTCGTGACCATCAACGATTGGCCCGCTCTCAGTAACCTTTCAGGACAGACAAACAAAGGATACCACGCATGCACGCACTGTTTAGATGACACTAAATGTATATACCTGGACAAATGCAGGAAGAATGTGTACCTGGGCCATCGTCGATTTCTTCCAACCAACCATCAATGTCGAAAGAAAGGCAAGCATTTCAAAGGCGAGGCAGATCACCGGAAGAAGCCCGCCATGCGCACCTTGATCACGTGCTTGCTATGGTCAATGATTTACACTACGTAATCTTTGGAAAGGGTCCCGATGGACTAGCTGTTCCGAATGACGCTGAGGGACACGCACCCATGTGGAAGAAGAAATCTATATTTTGGGACCTACCCTACTGGAAAGACCTAGAGGTCCACTCCTCAATCGACGTGATGCACGTGACGAAGAACCTTTGCGTGAACCTGCTAGGCTTCTTGGGCGTGTATGGGAAGACAAAAGATACACCTGAGGCACGGGAGGACCTGCAATGTTTGCACGAAAAAGACGGCATGCCTCCGAAGCAGTATAAAGGTCCTGCCAGCTACGCTCTTACGAAAGAAGAGAAAGAAATCTTCTTTGAATGCCTTCTCAGTATGAAGGTCACGACTAGCTTCTCATCAAATATAAAGGGAATAATAAATATGCCAGAGAAAAAGTTTCAGAACCTAAAGTCTCATGACTGCCACGTGATTATGACGCAACTGCTTCTGGTTGCATTGAGGGGGCTTCTACCGGAAAACGCCCGATTAGCCATTGTGAAGCTATGTGCATTCCTCAATGCAATCTCTCAGAAGGTGATCGATCCAGAAATCGTACCAAGGCTAAGGAGTGATGTGGCGCAATGTCTTGTCAGTTTCGAGCTGGTGTTCCCACCATCCTTCTTCAATATCATGACGCACGTCCTAGTTCATCTTGTCGACGAGATTGTCATCCTGGGGCCCGTATTTCTACACAATATGTTCCCCTTTGAGAGGTTCATGGGAGTCCTAAAGAAATATGTCCGTAACCGCGCTAGGCCAGAAGGAAGCATCTCCATGGGCCATCAAACAGAGGATGTTATCAGGTTTTGTGTTGACTTCATTCCTAGCCTTAAGAAGATAGGTCTCCCTAAATCGCGGTATGAGGGGACTGGAAAAGGCACTCTTGGAAGAGACTCAATAATATGCAGGGACGGATATTCTTGGTCTCAAGCAAACTACACAGTTCTACAGAACTCTACCTTGGTGACCCCGTATGTTGATGAACACAAGAACAGTCTGTGCTCCAAACACCCGGAGCAGTGCGACGACTGGATTACATGTGAACACATCAGGACTTTCAGCAGTTGGTTGGAAACACGTCTCAGAGGTGACAACACTATTTGTGATGAGTTGTACTTGTTGTCCAGGGGACCATCTTTGACTGTATTGACTTACAAAGGATACGGGATAAATGGGAATACATTTTACACGATCGCCCAAGATCAAAAGAGCACCAACCAAAACAGCGGTGTCCGCTTTGATGCAGCAACCGAGAGCGAAAAGGACACATATTATGGTTACATAGTGGACATATGGGAACTTGACTACGGACCTAATTTTAAGGTCCCTTTGTTTAAGTGCAAATGGGTCAATCTGTTAGGTGGCGAGGTACAGGTAGACCCACAGTACGGAATGACAACAGTGGATCTGAAAAATCTTGGGTACACTGACGAACCGTTCGTCCTAGCCAATGATGTGGCACAGGTTATCTATGTGAAGGACATGTCTACCAAACCGAGAAAAAGAAAAGATAAGGAAGCGAATACATCATACGATGAGCCAAAGCGCCACATAGTTCTTTCAGGAAAAAGGGACATCCTGGGAGTGGACGGCAAAACAGACATGTCTGAAAATTATGAAAAGTTTCATGAAATTCCTCCCTTCAATGTCAAGGCTAACCCAAGCATCCTGATAAACAATGAAGATTATCCATGGTTAAGGCGCAATAAGCAAATGACACAAGCGAAGAAAAAGTGAAGACTTTCCCCCGCAACTATTATGATGATACCATGCCAACTTTGTAACACACGAACATGCTACCATTGTCCGTTTTGTACATGCACATGCTATGTGGGTGAAATTATATATGATACCATCCCAACTTTCAACTTTTTCAGAGTTCATTTGAAATGCCTTCAAGTCTTATGGTTCGGCCCTCGTAATACCATGACCATTAGTCCCTGGCCCATGCCAACTTTCAACTTTCAACTTTCTAAAACTAATGGCACTAACAGAAAGTTTATAATTTTGCTCCTCACCCCTGGCTCATGACCATTAGTCCCGGTTTGTGCCACAAACCAGGACTAAAGGGTTGGTCCTCGTTGCGGGCAGAGTTTAGTCCCACCTTGCCAACCGAAGGGGGCTCACACCGGTTTATAAGCCCTTCCCTCTCTGCCTTGTTGAGCTCCTCTCGAAGTGAAAATAGATGCCCTAATAGAGAAAAGTTTAACCTAAATTCATAGTGAATTTCTCTGAAATTCATAGAAATTTACTAGGAATTTAGGTTGAATTTTCTCTATAAGCGCATCTATTCTCATTTTTTTAGTAAGTTAAATACAAACTTGTGATTCAAACAATTTTCAAAGAATTCAAATTTTAACTATTCAAATTTGAAAACTAATGGCACTAACAGAAATTTTATAATTTTTCTAAAACTAATGGCACTAATAGAAAGTTTATAATTTTGCTAACCTAAAAGCAAACAGAATTAAAAATTAAAGCAAAAAACAAAAGAAAATAAATAATGCAAAAAACAAATAAAAAAAAAAAAAAAAAACTATTTTTATAGTAAAGTTAATCACAAAATAAAATAAATAAAGCAACAAAGAAAACAAAAACTAAAAAAGTGTTTTCAAATTTGAAAACTAATGGCACTAATAGAAAGTTTATAATTTTTCTAAAACTAATGGCACTAACAGAAAGTTTATAATTTTGCTAACCTAAAAGCAAACAGAATTAAAAATTAAAGCAAAAAACAAAAGAAAATAAATAATGCAAAAAACAAATAAAAAAAACAGGAAAAAACTATTTTTATAGTAAAGTTAATCACAAAATAAAATAAATAAAGCAACAAAGAAAACAAAAAAAACTAAAAAAGTGTTTTCAAATTTGAAAACTAATGGCATTAACAAAAAGTTTATAATTTTTCTAAAACTAAAAGCATAAAGAATTAAAAAATAAAGCAAAAAACAAAAGAAAATAAATAAAGCAACAAAAAAACAAAAAAATGCCACCTACTAGGCCACCACGGCCTGAATACGACTAGAAACCCAACCATGGGCCAGGATTCAGGCCCGCAGCAGGCCCAGTAGGCCCACGGGCATTGCAGTGACAGATTAGGCCCGAAAGCCTGCAGTTGAGAGGAGCTCGAGAGGGTGGGCGCAGCAGCGCTTATAAACCACTCCCAAGCCCTCTCAACTACCGAGGTGGGACTAAACTTTTGGGCGCGGGGCAGCACAAGGCCATTGGTCTCGGTTGGTGGCACCAACCGGGACTAAAGGGGGGCATTGGTCACGGTTCGTGGAACCAACCGTGACCAATGCCCCCTTTAGTCCCGGTTGGTGCCACCAACCGGGACCAATGGCCGCCGCTTCCCGCCCTTTGGGCTGCTGAAAAGAGGCCTTTGATCTCGGTTGATGGCACCAACCGGGACTAAAGGGGGGCATTAGTCACGGTTTGTGCCACGAACCGTGACAAATGCCTTTGCTATATAAGCCAGCACTTAGGAAAATTTCACATTTCCCTCGCAGTTGCCCCCGACGACGCCGAGCACATCGACGCCGCCAGGCTGCCCCAACGCCGCCCGCCGCCCCTACTGTCGCCATCGCCCGCGCCCCGAGTCGCCGTCGCCCACGCCCTCGCCGGCCGTCGCCCGCGCCCTCGCCCGACGCCGTCGCCCGCGCCCTCCCCCGACGCCGTCGCCCGCGCCCTCCCCCGATGCCGTCGCCCGCGCCCTCGACCGACACCGTCGCCGCGCGCCGCCGTCCCCTGCCCTAACGCGCGCCGCCCCTACCCTGTCGCCGTCACCGTGCCGCCGTCCCCTGCCCCGACGCGTCGCCGCCTCTGTGAGCATGCACCGCACGTCTGCCGCCCCCGCCACTACCGTGCATTTTTTTATTATATATGCTCTTTTTTTTATGTATGTTCATATATGTATGTATGTATTTTTTACATGTTTTTTGTATGTATGTATGTATTTCTTCAATTGTAATGATGTTTAAAAAAAGTTTAGGTTAGTTTCATTTTATCTATATATGCTCTCTGATTTAGTACATTTTAGGGGTCGAGGGGTCCAGGGTCGTCGAGGGTTCGAGGGGTCGAGGATTGCCGAGGGGTCGAGAGAGGTTTCCTAGTGTCAAAGTATTGAAGAAATCCATGGCTTCATCATTAGCCGGAAGTAACCAGGGCATGACGAAGTCCTCCAAAGTTATTTTGGAATGGTGTACTGGATAGGATAATTTGCCTTTTGTATGAATTTCAGCAAAGGCCTTCCAAATAACGATATTTGGAAGGTTCTTGCTAAACTTTGTACCAAAAAGCGAATTATCCTATCTAGGACTCCGTTCCAAAATAACTTTGGAGAGCTTCATACCATCATGCACCTATTACTTTCGCCTAATGATGAAGACATGGTTTTGTTGAATCCTTTGACACTAGGCAACCTCCCGACCCCTCGGCGATCCTCTCGAACATGAGAGGAAGAAGAGGATAAAAAAAGAAGAGGAAGAAGAAAAAAAGAGGAGAAGAAAGAATAGAGGAGTTCTTCTCCTCTATTCTTTCTTCTCCTCTTTTTTTCTTCTTCTTCCTCTTTTTTTTATCGGGAACAAGGGTCGTCGAGGGACATAGATGTAGTGTCGTCGTTGTCGATATATACCCCCTCCCGATAGCTTCAACACGTGGGGGGGGGGTCGATATTACCCCCCTCCTTGAAGGGTTCTCAAGGCCACCCCAAACCCTTGAAGTGTTGTCGAGGCCACCCCTAGAGAAGCAGCGTCGAGGCCACTAATTAATATATATGATTCCTTACTATGATTAGGTAGCTAGTTCTACGTTTGCCACTAATATATCCATCTGTCATGTTTGAATAATAATTGCCATGTTGTAAATATTTGTAGAAACTATGGACACCGCCCGAGACGAAGCAAAAGAAGCGTTGTTGAGGGACATAATCGCAGAAGGAAGTGATGTCGTCTCGTTGTTTCTCAACGACACCGATGGTTTGGAAGGAGAGGGTGAAGAAGCTGGCTACGGTGACCTAATGCTGGTGCAAGAAGAAGAACATGAGGACGGCTCCGGTGACCCAATGCCGGTGCAAGAAGGAGACCGTGATGACGGCTCCGGTGACCGAACCGAGTCCGGCCAGGTATATATATTAGTTAAGCCTGTGCTGACTAGCTAATTGATGCATTCACTGTTTTGGTATGTACACATATTAATTAAGTCTTTGTTCTTTTTTCTAGCCCTCCGGATCGAGCACAACTTCGGTAAAGAGACGAGGCCCGAAGAAAAAGTTGAGCTCGGATGAAAGGTTTGAGATCATAGCAATCGCGCCCGACGGCCAATCGATTGAACCCATCCGAACAAAGAACGCATTTGTTGCTCAGTGCGGGGTTCTGGTTAGAGACAAGATCCCGATTAGCATCCAGCAATGGTTTAAGCCGGCTACAGAAGACCCTGAGGTGTCTTATGTCAATGATATGCAGAAAAATGATCTTTGGACTGAGCTGAAGTCAAATTTCACCCTACCGCCAGAGGATAATTCAGAGAACCCAGTTAAAGAGCAATTAATCAAGACTTTTGCTCTTAAGAGGATGGCGGAACTATTCAGGAGGTGGAAGAAAGAGCTGAATAAGTTTGTCGAAAATGATGAGACACCAGAATTCAAGGGCAGATATGAGAAGATCAGAGATCACTGGCCCGCATTTGTGGCCCACAAGACATCGGAAAAGAGTAAGAAGATGTCGGCAACAAACAAGCAAAATGCTGCGAAGAAGAAGCATCACCATCGCACGGGGTCAGGTGGCTACCTCGTAGCTCGGCCTAAGTGGGCCAAGAATGAGAATGATCTGGTTGATAAAGGGATCAAACCAGAGACAATTAACTGGCCAGACCGTTGCCGGACTTGGTTCTTCGGGGCTGGCGGAACCTTGGACCCTGTAACAGGGAAGTGCATTTGGACGAACGATCAAATGGACATACCAGTCAGGAAGCTTAAGCAGTATATCGAAGCAGCGCAGCAAGGGACGTTCTTTCCAGACAGAGAGAACGACGAGCTCACAATGGCCCTCGGGAATCCTGAGCACCCTGGACGGACACGAGGCACGCCAGGCTCCATTCCGTGGAAGGTTGGGTTTCCGGACGCAGGTGGTTACAAATCCCATGAGAGGAGGAAAAAAGTGCAGCAGACCCAAATGCAGGCGCTGCAAGCAAGGGTAGACGCGATAGAGGAACGAGAAGCAAATCGCAGCAAACGTACTTCCGAAGCTTCCCCCGAAGCTACCCGCCATCTCAGCGCAGAAGCAGCATGGCTTCCACCGAGCTGCTTCAGCCGGAGCATGCCTTGACGGCTCCTGCCAGCTATCCCGTGGATGCTATCACGGAGTCTCAAAATTGCCACCTTATGACGCAATGGATGAATTTGAAGGTCAAGGCGGCTGTTGGCTCTGTTTATCCTACTGAACCCGGCGCAACTTTTCACTGTCGGCCGATTCCAGAAGGATATGCTAGGGTGATGGTGGATGAAATAACGGAGGGATTTGAGGACCTCCAGCTTGACCACCCTACCGGTGAAGGGGAAACTAGGCTGGGGTCTGCTCTGAAGACTCCATGCCTATGGCGGAAGGAGCTCATCAACCTTCCGAATTGGACGCCACCGCCTCCTCCTCCTCCTCCGGCAAGTCAGGGCACTTCGCCTCCTCCACCGCCTCCTCCTCCGATGACTGACGATCAGGGCACTCGACCGGCTCCTTCTCCAGCGCGTGGCGCCACTCCGCCTCCTTCTCCGCCTGCGCCGATGCACCCGAGCAGCCAGCCTCCTCCTTCTCCGCCTCGTCAGCAAGGGCGGAAGATACCTACCGCCGCTCCGGCTGCTCCGGCGCGTCGTAGTCCTTCTCCTCCGCCTCGTAAGCAAGTAAAGAAGACAACCACTCCGTCTGCTCGGCTGGTGTCTAGCAGTACAACCAGAGGCGGGAGGACATACAGATTCGGTCCTTCTCTGAAGACTCCAGAGAAGTTACCATACGAGAGGACCCCGGAGGAGAACGCCGAGATCGCACGAACCGAAGTGGATGACTGGTTTCAAGGGTTGAAAGCAAAGAGACATCCACTTCCGGAGGAGAAGGTAGATCCGGTGAAAGCGAAGCGCACTCTAGCTGCCCTGACAAAACCACCGAAGTCTCAGCCGAAAGGAAACTATGAGCGCATTATTGGAAAGGAATTTGCCGAAGCAGAGCGGTCGGGAAGTACTATCAGTGATCAAAGGCTGAAAGAACGACGAGCTGGGAAACAAATTGCCCAGCTCGGCGAACAAGCGAAGCAATCGTGCCCCCCGCTCAAGGTGCCTAGCCACAACTTCGCTAATGATCCGAGGATGGTGCCCGGTTATAGCAATCTTGCAGATTACCTGCCCGACGATGTACATTATGAACCCATGGACGTGCAGATACAAAGATACGAGTACGGGAAGCCTCTCGTCAAAGATGAAAGATCTCTATCAACAATGATGCGAAGATTGCATGATTGGTACTTGAAAATCTGCAGAGACTCTGGGGGAGGAGTACTTTGTATGTGAAAGTTAAAAAGGAGCATGACCTCGTTGGAATTGAACTATTGCCTGTTCCATTTGAGGAGTTCTATCAGTTTTTCAATCAATTGGCCCTCGATAAAACAACGGTCGCCTGCTACTGTCTGTAAGTAGTACTACTTCTGTCATTAAGTCTCTCTATATAGCGCAGCTCTTTCATTGCATGTATTTATAATCATCCTCACTATATTATGCAGATTGAAGATCGCCGAATTGAAGAAAAGACAAGTCGGTGATATTGGGTTCATTAACACATATCTCATAGATGCAACTCAGGTTAAATTTCATGCCGCAGCTACCGAGGCCAACTTGCTATGATCGTTCGTAATAAATGAAAACAAAGATATAATACTCTTTCCTTACAACTTCAAGTGGGTGTTACTGTCTTGTGCGTATTCGGTTTCCCTTATATATTAGTCAAGGCTATAGTAATGTAATTGATGAGTTATGCATGCGTGTGCAGTTTCCACTATATTCTCCTAGAGATTAAGCTTGACCAGGGACTAGTGACTGTCTTAGACTCAAGACGAAAAGATCCCCAGGACTATGCAGACATGACTCAAATACTCGAGAAGTAAGTTAAATCGATCATTATCCACCATATCAGCAACTTTGTTCATTTCCTGATATATCAAGTAATTGTTTTATTTGTCCGGCAGGGTTTGAAGAAAATTTACCAGAAAAGCTCCGGGACTGCCGAAGGAGCTGCAATTTAGACACCCGAAAGTAAGTACTATAGTAGCATGTTCCGTGCATCTAGTCATTCAAGCGCTAGTTTCATCAATACCATTTGGCATTCTTGCTTATCAGTTTGATTGACCTCTATTTCTTGTAAAGTGGTTGTGGCAGGAACAAGGGAATGATTTCTGTGGATACTACGTTTGCGAGTCCATTCGCCACACGACCTGCGAGCGGGGCTACACTGACGAACAATATGAAGTACGTAAATAACAACATTCACAATTTTATTTTATTACCATCATTTGTGTTGAGTTTCATTCATTCATATATATATATATATATATATGTATTGACCCCCTTCTTTAAATTAGATGTTTCGGAAGCGGGATGAACTCCTAGCACCAGCTCGCATGCGAGCAATTCAAGAGGAATTGGCGGCATTCTTTCTTGACCATGTGATCCCTGAAGAGGGAGAATTCTATGTGGACCCTGAGTCCGTATGATTATATTTGTAAGAGATAATTATTGTATATATGTAGCCGGTAGTGTCGGATAGATATACGAGAACTTGTTGTTCGACCAATCTCTCGGAGAAGGAGAGGTGGTCGATATCACTTCTCTCTGTATGCATATATGTTCATGACGATCTTCTGTTTCCTTCGTTTGCTTACTAGCTAGCTAGCGTGTCTAGTCCTCTCTATACATATGTATAGTACGTAGCGTCGACCAAGCACGGACATAAGAGAGGAAACTTCTCTCTATTAATTATAGCTAGCTAACACAATATATGAAACACCTAAATTAACCCCCCAAAACCCCCAACCCCCCCCCCCCTTTCAAAAAAAAACAAAAACCCCAGCCACAGAAATGTTGATGCATGGATGCCTATTGGTCCTGGTTGGTGCCACCAACCGGGACCAAAGGGTCTCCTGCCTGGGCTCCGCGCACAGGCCACGTGGAGGCCCATCTGTCCCGGTCCTGGATTGAACCGGGACTAAAGGGACAGGGCATTAGTACCGACTCTTTAGTCCAGGTTCCAGAACCGGGACAAAAGGCCCTAACGAACCGGGACAACAGGCCCTTTTTCTACCAGTGTAGCCTCTTCGGTACCGTGCATTGCCCTTTCTCACATTGAGAGTTGGCGCAAACTTCGCCGGTGCATCCAAACCCCGTGATATTATACGCTCTTTCACACATAAACCTCCTTATATCTTCCTCAAAACAGCCACCATACCTACCTATTATGGCATTTCCATAGCCATTCCGAGATATATTGCCATGCAACTTTCCATCATTCCGTTCATCATGACACATTCATTATTGTCATATTGCTTAGCATGATCATGTAGTTGACATAGTATTTGTGGCAAAGCCACCATTCATAATTCTTTCATACATGTCACTCATGCATCATTGCATATCCCGATACACCGCCGGAGGCATTCATATAGAGTCATCTTTTGTTCTAGTGTCGAGTTGTAATCATTGAGTTGTAAATAAATAGAAGTGGGATGATCATCATTTTCTAGAGCATTGTCCCAAGTGAGGAATTATAAAAAAAGAGAAACGCCATAAAAAAGAGAAGGCCCAAAAAAATTGAGAGAAAAAGAGAGAAGGGACAATGTTACTATCCTTTACCACACTTGTGCTTCAAAGTAGCACCTTAATCTTCATGTTAGAGAGTCTCTTGTTTCGTCACTTTCATATACTAGTGTGAATTTTTCATTATAGAACTTGGCTTGTATATTCCAACAATGGGCCTCCTCAAGTGCCCTAGGTCTTCATGAGCAAGCAAGTTGGATGCACACCCACTAGTTTCTTTTGTTGAGCTTTCATACATTTATAGCTCTAGTGCATCCGTTGCATGACAATCCCTACTCCTTGCATTAACATCCATCGATGGGCATCTCCATAGCCCATTGATTAGCCTTGTTGATGTGAGACTTTCTCCTTTTTGTCTTCTCCACATAACCCCCCTCATTATACTCTATTCCACACATAGTGCTATGTCCATGGCTCGCGCTCATATATTGCGTGAAAGTTTATAGGTTTGAGATTACTAAATTATGAAACAATTGCTTGGCTTGTCATCGGGGTTGTGCATGATGAGAGCATTCTTGTGTGACTAAAATGAAACATGACTAAACCATATGATTTTGTAGGGATGAACTTTCTTTGGCCATGTTATTTTGAGAAGACATAATTGCTTAGTTAGTATGCTTGAAGTATTATTATTTTTATGTCAATATGAACTTTTGTCTTGAATCTTTCAGATCTGAATATTCATACCACAATTAAGAAGAATTACATTAAAATTATGCCAAGTAGCACTCCGCATCCAAAATTCTGTTTTTTATCATTTAGCTTCTCGAGGACGAGCAGGAATTAAGCTTGGGGATGCTTGATACGTCTCCAACGTATCTATAATTTTTGATTGCTGCATGCTATATTATCTACTGTTTTGGACATTATTGGGCTTTATTATCCACTTTTATATTATTTTTGGGACTAACCTATTTACCGGAGGCCCAGCCCAGAATTGCTGTTTTTTTTTGCCTATTTTAGGGTTTCGAAGGAAAGGAATATCAAACGGAGTCCAAACGGAATGAAACCTTCGGGAACGTGATTTTATCAACGAACAAGACCCGGGGAGACTTGGACCCTACGTCAAGGCACAAGATAGGAGGCCACGAGGTAGGGGGCGCGCCTGCCTACCCCAGGCGAGCCCTCCACCCTCATGGGCCCCCTGTTGCTCCACCAACGTATTCCTTCCTCCTATATATATCCACGTACCCCCAAACGATCAGAGACGGAGCCAAAACCCTAATTCCACTGCCGTAACTTTATGTATCCACGAGATCCCATCTTGGGGCCTGTTCCGGAGCTCCGCCAGAGGGGGCATCGATCTCGGAGGGCTTCTACTCAACACCATAGCCCCTCCGATGAAGTGTGAGTAGTTTACCTTAGACCTACGGGTCCATAGTTAGTAGCTAGATGGCTTCTTCTCTCTTTTTGGATCTCAATACAATGTTCCCCCTCTCTTGTGGAGATCTATTCGATGTAATCTTCTTTTTGCGGTGTGTTTGTTGAGACCGATGAATTGTGGGTTTATGATCAAGTCTATCTATGAACAATATTTGAATCTTCTCTGAATTCTTTTATGTATGATTGGTTATCTTTGCAAGTCTCTTTAAATTATCAGTTTGGTTTGGCCTACTAGATTGATCTTTCTTGCAATGGGAGAAGTGCTTAGCTTTGGGTTCAATCTTGCGGTGTCCTTTCCTAGTGACATAGGGGCAGCAAGGCATGTATTGTATTGTTGCCATCGAGGATAACAAGATGGGGTTTTCATCATATTGCATGAGTTTATCCCTCTACATCATGTCATCTTGCTTAAGGCGTTACCCTGTTTTTAACTTAATACTCTAGATGCATGCTGGATAGCGGTCAATGAGTGGAGTAATAGTAGTAGATGCAGGCAGGAGTTGGTCTACTTGTCTCGGACGTGATGCCTATATACGTGATCATGCCTAGATATTCTCATAACTATGCTCAATTCTGTCAATTTCTCAACAGTAATTTGTTCACCCACCATAGAATACTTATGCTCTCGAGAGAAGCCACTAGTGAAACCTATGGCCCCCGGGTCTATCTTTATCATATTGATCTCCTACTACTTAGTTATTTACTTTGCCTTTATTTTACTTTGCATCTTTATCACAAAAATACCAAAAATATTATTTACATCATATCTATCAGATCTCACTCTCGTAAGTGGCCTTATAGGGATTGACAACCCCTATTTGCGTTGGTTGCGAGGATTTATTTGTTTTGTGCAGGTACGAGGGACTCGCGCGTAGCCTCCTACTGGATTGATACCTTGGTTCTCAAAAACTGAGGGAAATACTTACGCTACTTTGCTGCATCATCCCTTCCTCTTCGGGGAAAACCAACGCAGTGCTCAATAGGTAGCAGAGCTCGTCGTAAATGGTTACTTCGATGCAAGCTTTGACACTGATCCGGACGATTCTAAATCGCAAACCGGATACGTGTTTACATTGAACGGTGGAGCTGTCAGTTGGTGCAGTTCTAAACAAAGCGTCGTGGCGGGATCTACATGTGAAGCAGAATACATAGCTGCTTCGGAAGCAACAAATGAAGGAGTCTGGATGAAGGAGTTCATATCCGATCTAGGTGTCATACCTAGTGCATCGGAACCAATGAAATTTTTGTGACAATACTGGTGCAATTGCCTTGGCAAAGGAATCCAGATTTCACAAGAGAACCAAGAACATCAAGAGACGCTTCAATTCCATCCAGAATCAAGTCCAGGTGGGAGACATAGAGATTTGCAAGATACATATGGATCTGAATGTTGCAGACCCATTGACTAAGCCTCTTCCACGAGCAAAACATGATCAACACAAAGACTCCATGGGTGTTAGAATCATTACTATGTAATCTAGATTATTGACTATAGTGCAAGTGGGAGACTGAAGGAAATATGACCTAGAGGCAACAATAAAGTTATTATTTATTTCCTCATATCATGATAAATGTTTATTATTCATGCTATAATTGTATAAATCGGAAAATATAATACATGTGTGAATACATAGACAAACATTGTGTCACTAGTATGCCTCTACTTGACTAGCTCGTTGATCAAAGATGGTTGAGTTTCCTAGCCATAGACATGAGTTGTCATTTGATTAACGGGATCACATCATTAGGAGAATGATGTGATTGACTTGACCCATTCCGTTAGCTTAGCACTTGATCGTTTAAGTTTACTGCTATTGCTTTCTTCATGACTTATACATGTTCCTATGACTATGAGATTATGCAACTCCCGATTACCGGAGGAACACTTTGTGTGCTATCAAACATCACAACGTAACTGGGTGATTATAAAGGTGCTCTACAGGTGTCTCTGATGGTACTTGTTGAGTTGGCATAGATCGAGATTAGAATTTGTCACTCGATTGTCGGAGAGGTGTCTCTGGGCCCTCTCGGTAATGCACATCACTATAAGCCTTGCAAGCAATGTGACTAATGAGCTAGTTGTAGGATGATGCATTACGGAACGAGTAAAGAGACTTGCCGGTAACAAGATTGAGCTAGGTATTGAGATACCGACGATCGAATCTCGGGCAAGTGACATGCCGATGACAAAGGGAACAACGTATGTTGTTATGCGGTTTGACTGATAAAGATCTTCGTAGAATATATAGGAGCCAATATGAACATCCAGGTTCCGTTATTCGTTATTGACCGAAGACATGTCCCGGTCATGTCTACATAGTTCTCGAACCCGTAGGGTCCGCATGCTTAAAGTTCTGTGACGATCGGTAATATGAGTTTATATGTTTTGATGTACTGAAGGTAGTTCGGAGTCCCGGATGTGATCAAGGACATGACGAGGAGTCTCGAAATGGTCGAGACATAAAGATTGATATATGGAAGGTTATATTCGGAAACCGGAAGGATTCCGTGGGTTACCGGATAAATACCGGAGTAACGGGGGTTACCGGAACCCCCCCCCCCCCCGGGGGGGGGGCTTAATGGGCCTACATGGGCCTTAGTGGAAATAGAGGGCAGCAAGTGGAGTGTGGGGGCACGCCCCCCAAGGCCCAAACCGAATTGGTTTAGGGCAAGGGGGGCCGCCCCCCTCTTTCCTTCTCCTCCTCTCCCTTTCGTTCCCCCTCTCCAATCCTACTAGGAAAGGAGGAGTCCTACTCCCGGTGGGAGTAGGACTCCCCCCTTGGCTCTCTCTCCTTGGCCGGCCGCCTCTCCCCCTTGCTCCTTTATATACGGGGCCAGGGGGCACCTCTAGATACACAAGTTGATCATTGATCTCTCCCAGCCGTGTGCGGTGCCCCCCTCCACCATAATCCACCTCGGTCATACTGTAGCGGTGCTTAGGCGAAGCCCTGCGACGGTAGCTTCATCAACATCATCACCATGCCATCGTGCTGACGAAACTCTCCCTCGAGCTCTACTGGATCGTGAGTTCGCGGGACGTCACCGAGCTGAACGTGTGCTGAACGCGGAGGTGTCGTACGTTCGGTACTGAGGATCGGTCGATCGTGAAGACGTACGACTACATCAACCGCGTTATCATAACTCTTCCACTTAACGGTCTACGAGGGTACGTGGACGACTCTCCCCTCTCGTTGCTATGCATCACCATGATCTTGCGTGTGCGTAGGATTTTTTTTTGAAATTACTACGTTCCCCAACAATTTTCTCATTGTCACCACAGATGGAGGTTTGTGAGGGGCTAAGAAAGTGAGGGGTATCTCTATGGCACACAATCCTCAACCCCGACACAATACCCCAGCATTTTTTCCTTGCATATATTGCATCGCATCCGCCTCTTCCTTATCAATTGTTAACTAATTTGAGCTCGCCGCCGTGAAATTGCAATTCTTATGTGCCATGCAGGACATGAATGTTGAGATGTACAGATTACTGGTCTACTCTACATCATATTAAGTGATTAATTTTTATAGTAAGGCCAATATATACTATTGTCCTCAAATGATTGCAAAATGGTAGTTATATATTAGTGACTTTAGGTCCTTCTTGGTTCTCAAGATTTAAAATGCATAAATAGGTAAAACACGGGATTGGGAAGCCATGCTTATTAGAACGGGTTTCTTAGTTTCATCACAAGAAAAATAAAGAATTATTTTCAAGAGGTTGAGTGGATAGTAAATTTCCTATTAAATGTAGTGCAATGGATTCTTAGGGGAAGAATTCGAACACCCCAAAAATCCTATGATTTTTCTAAACAAAGAGACCCTAGTGTGTGCATTATTGTGTCTATTGAAACCTACTAGTAGGCCTTGACACTTAGTTGCTATGTACCTTCAATTTCTTGTAAGGTACCACCCGCAAATAAGTACTTGGAAGGAATGTCAAAGTATAACTCGACAATTTTCAATAAAGAACCGCCTTGCAAGCACCCATCCAAATGATATTGCAGAGACCTTCTCCAACCTCCAAGGGTATCAAGTGAAGTTTAAATCAACAAAGTGTGCCTTGGGAGTTCATGGAGGAATTTTACATCCTTGATGTCAAAGAGGGTTCAAAGTAAATCCAACGAAAGTCAATGACATATTGGACATGTAGCTGCAAATATCCTTCAAGAATGGTGCAATGCCTCACCAGAACAATGGCTCCACTCTAAAGCTAGCTTTTGAAGAACTCAAAACATACGTAAGCACTAGCAGACTAAGCGTCCTTCATGCCCGACCCTTTGCCCGGAAACCCCCTAATCTGCTCATAGGGTGGTGCGAAGCTACCAAACATGCACACCCTCCATGTGCTCGCTTTAGGCAGCCCAAGTGCGGCACAAAGCGCATGTATTCTTATTTCCGTTTGTTTCTTTTTTATTTTTTTATTTTTAATGAAATTCATACAAATGTTAACATTTAAAAAGAAGCCCAAAAATCTAAAAGAAAATTCTAAAATTTAAAACATTCAAGGATCTTATTTTTTTAAAATATGTTCAATATTTAGAAATGTTCCAGATAAAAATAAATAAATAATGACTCCCAAATATCAAAAGATGTTCACAAATTTTGTCCACAAGATTTTAAAATGTACACGAATTTTAAAATAAAAAAGAAAGGGGCCTGCTACGCGTCGTCCGGGTGATGTTTAGAAAACACCCGCCGCCTCGGTAGCCGTAGGATCCCGAGCTCGACAACCGTCTGATCTTCTTTCTGTGCGCGTGCATCAATCTTTGCAACAAGGCCTGTGTTGCACTCGACGCTTTGTAACACGAACCATGTTGCGCTCTCGCTGAACCATTTTTCTTTGAAACAAAGTCTATGTTTCAGAAACAAGACCTCTGTTGCAGAAAAAATAAATACTTCGTTGTTGGCCCCTTTCCAACAAACGTAGTGTTGCGCTCGCTCCCTCTGCAACAAGAAGCTTGTTGCAGAAACAAACAAAAAACCTTGCAATCAGTGGTCGTTATAGAAAAGTTTTGCATCAGAGATCTTGTTGAAATTCTTTTTTCAACAGAGGTCTTGTTGCAGAACTTTTTTTACAAATTTTCGCAACATAGCACTTGTTGCAGAAATATTTTGCAACATAGATCTTGTTGCAGAAAAGCACCCGAGGAGAGAACGCCATGGAAGCTTGTTTTTGGAGAGAAAGAAAGGGGTAAGGAGAGAGAGGAGGGAAGGAAAAAGGGGCCGGCGGTGGAGCGCCATGGGAGCTCGGCCAGAGGTTGTAGGCTGCGTCCTCCGGCGGCGCTATATGGGAGTTGCGAGGGAGGGAGTGAAGAGAGAGAGGTATGTGGCGCTTGCTCCCGAGAGAGATTTCTTGAAGATGAAGGCCTGGGGGGATAAGGTTAAGCAACGAAGATACGTGGACACGCGTCAAGCAGCCCAAGCGGTTGACGTACAGGCTGTAATCAGCCGGGTGAAGAGAAGCTTTTCCAAAAAGAAAAAGCAGAACGTAACCCAGCAAAAAAAAAGAAACACAAGGAAAAAACCACAAATGGGGGGGGGGGGGGGGGGGCGCCTAACAAACTCTCTCGCCCCACTGATTTTCACCAGTGTGGGCCCCTCCCACCCTGCGATTGCTCACCCTCGTCGCGTTACGCAGGGAATAACGTTTGCGCTTCCCAACCCTCATGCCACTCCTTGGGCCATAGGCCTACAATTTGCTCGTGTTTCTGCCTTGCCAAGACTACAATTTGTCTTGTTGGCAAAGATATTGGGGCGCGTCTGTGTGTCACTTCATATGAGACAGTAGACCACGTCGCTTAAGGGAACCGGCAGTAGGCCGGCTCACTAACCACGAGTCCTGCCATGCTGAAGTCGCATGTGTGTTTTTAAATTTTATTTTAAATAAAACAAATACTTATATTATAAAAATGTTAATTTTTTTAAAAAATATTCATTGCACATTAAAAAAATGTAAATGCACTTTAAGAAACTATTCGCTCAACTTTCATAAAAATGTTTATACCATTCAAAAAATGTATGTGAGATTTCAAAAGCCAATTCATGATTTGAATGTTTTTCAAAATGTCATACAATGTAAAAAATGTTCATTTAATTCTAAAAGAAAAGTCATACCATTAAAGAAATGCATGCAGCATTTAGAAAAATGTTCATGCATTTAAAAAAAAATGTTTGTGATTTTTCTTTAAAAAATTATCCAATGTAAAAAAATCGACGCGTATTTCAAAAATGTTTAACACATACTGAATTTTCAGAAAAGATTATTTGAAACAATGTTAATCACGTATCTAAATTTTTTAATGTATATATAAATATTTCAGAAGTATACAAAAAATATACAGTTTGTATGAAAAACGTAGACATCAAAGAGTATATTTTAAAATTTTTAAGCATGTATAAAAACGTATTTCCAATGTATACGAAAAATATACAATGCATGCGAAAAATGTAGACATGTGTCGAAAAAGAGAAGAGAAACCAAAGAAATCTGGTGAAAACCAAATAAAGAAAGAAGAAGCGGAGAAAGAAACAAAGAAAACGGAGGAAAAATGAAAAGGAAAAGGAAACAAAAGGAAGAGAACCGATGGAAAACAAAGTGAAACAAAAAATGCAAGGAAACCAAAGAAAACGTGCAAAACAGTGGAACCGAAAAATTGGTGCTGCAGTAAAGGGCTGGCCCAGTAGAGCACCCGCCATAGGCGAGATGGAATTCTGCCTCGCAATGGGTGATATAGAGGCTAATTGGTTTGATGCCAAAATTTGGCATTGCCAATACTTGATAAGCCAACAATTGGCAATATTAAAAGTTGCCAAAAATTGGTAACCAACCAAGCACTAGCCAATATTTGGCATTTGCTAAATGTTGGCATGCCAATTTTTGGCATCAAACCAATCATGCTCATAGAGGCTAATTGGTTTGATGCCAAAATTTGGCATTGCCAATACTTGATAAGCCAACAATTGGCAATATTAAAAGTTGCCAAAAATTGGCAACTTCTTGTGAGGTTGGCAGGTAAAATTGGTAACCAACCAAGCACTAGCCAATATTTGGCATTTGCTAAAAGTTAGCATGCCAATTTTTGGCATCAAACCAATCATGCTCACATAGCTCTGGCGAAGATATTGAAGTGTCGTCACAACTTTTGTTGACTGGTTTGCTAGTACAGTTCATGTTTTAGTATATCTATTCTCAGTTCAAAGATTCTGAGCTTTCTGAACAATTAGATTTGTCTGAAATTTGTGGATTTAAGATTTGATTATAAAAATACTAGTAAGGTACACGTGCATTGCACGCATGAAATTTGGCAACCAAATTATGAATAAATACCACATTATAGCATGTAAGCTTTGAGTCATATATGCATGATGTTGATATTCGTTTAATTATTATAGTTCATCTCATTCAAAATCAATTAGTTTTTATATAAAAGCTAATCTATTTTAAGATTCATGAAATTGTGCGTTGTAAAGCATAAAGTAAAATAATAATAATGACGATTCACCTAGAAAAAAATTGGGCAATTATGATACGGAAGATTCTTGAACAAAGGAGAAGTGCTTGTGTTTTGAGGTTTGTGCATTCTGCTTAAATTCAACCATGGAGTCTTCTAGATTGTACATGTGGTAAAATCTGGTGGCATGTAGATGATATCCAACTGCCAGTAGTGCTCGGATTAGCCATCTCTGCACCATCGGATTGGATTTATTTGACAACCATCTTTTAAAGTTATTCGCATACTATATAGGGGTATAGATATGTAACTACAGGAATCGAGAGCGCAGTTAGTGTGACACTTCCATTCTCAGTCTTTTTCTGGAATACACAATCTTAGTCTTCACTTAGTAAACGTTTCTCTCCGTATTTTTAATCTCAAACAACACCACATATAAACTTGAAACATACTAGATCAACAACAAGTGTCGTGTGAACTAAAACCAAGACACTTATTTTAAAACGGAGGAAGTACTATAATGTGTAGATTTTGTTTCTGTATTGGTGGTTGCGCCATAAATACTTAAAATGATGATAAAGCTTACTCAAAACCCACCATTTTTAGATATTTATATTACCCTAAAAATCCACGATATAAATATAAACATTTTAGATATTTATATTGCAATAACTATCTTTTTTGGGGGGGGGGGGGAGGCCATCATGGCTAGCTTTATTAGACTCAATCAATAGTTACATCGTTCACCAGTTGGCTAACTAAGAACTCAGGAGGTTCGTTATACCAGCTGTCATCACATTTATTACAAAAACTAAACTTTGCTAGCTCATGAGCAACAGAATTTGCTTCACGAAAACAATGAGAGAAGATGACATTTCCTATCGACGTAGACAAATCTATGCACTCGGCGAAGACCGTTGCAGCTGCATCCCACCATTGATCTTGTCCTCAACAATAATTGATGACGTTCAACGAGTCCGACTCCGCTTCTACTCCGTCGAAACCCAATGAGTTCGCTAGAAATAATCCATCTCGCAATGCCATTGCTTCAATAATCACAACATCTGCTGCCAATGGTATAAATTTACAAAACCCTGCAATGAAATTTCCTCTATCATCTCGTAGCACACCTGCAACAGAGCCTGCCCCCTCATCCGCATGGAATGAAGCATCAACATTATGTTTTATGAACCTTGGCTCCGGTCTCTTCCACCTATGCTCCACCAGTGTCCTTTTCTGCATCACAGAATTTGTATAGTTTTTCACTATTGCCAGAATAGAGATGTGCCACCTGAAGTTAGGAAGAACAGAATCATGATGAGTGTGTCGTCGACGCAGCCACGAGAGATACCAGCATCCTGTTGCAATCACCTCCTTTTCCTTCAAGTTTGGCATCATTAGCAAAGGTTGGTCTGACTCCAGCAATAGAAATTCCAGAATTGCCGACCCCGATCTGTCTACTTGTACAGCAAAGTCAATACGCCCTGATAGACCCAGCCCGACCCATAGGCTCTTTGCTAAGTCGCATTGGAACAGCATATGATGCAAATCTTCAGCGCCCCTGTGACACACTGGGCATGCACCATCCACAGGTATATGTCTATTAGCGAGAATGGATTTCAACGGGATGATTCCTCTCAATGCCCGCCAACAGAAGATTTGAATTTACCGTGGCACTTGAAGCTCCCATAGCTTCTTCCAAATCGCTGCTTGCATGTTACTAGTTGACAATGAATTTGTAAGATATTGACCTCTATACTTATCCGACCATTGTTCATGATATGCACTCTTAACCGTGAATCTCCCGTGCTTTGTCAGATGCCATGCAATGAAATCATCAAAGGCTTGGAAATGGAGTGGTATTTGCAGAATTCTAGTTGCGTCCACATGATAAAAAATATCCCGTATCAATTGTTCATCCCACTGCGAGGTAACTGGATCAATTAGCTCTACCACCCTTGAGATTAAGATATGTCCTCGAGGAGTTATTACTCTCCTGTCCGGGCTGGAGGGAATCCATGGATCATTCCATATGCTCACATTCTCTCCCGATCCGATTCGCCAAATATGCCCTCTTTTAAATGTAGTCAAGCCTGCTACCAGGCTCTGCCATGTAAATGAAGACCCAACTTTTGGCCCAGCATGCAACAAATCTGTATTGGGGTAATATTCCGCCTTCAGAATACGAGCACAGATTGACTCCGGATTTATAATCAATCTCCAACACTGTTTTGCAAGCAGCACCAAGTTGAAAGAGTGTAGGTCACGAAAACGTAAATCACCATCACACTTTGGTATACAAAGCTTCCACCACGACAACCAATTTTACAGTAATCTGGAATCACATCATATACGTCACTACTACTAATTTACTATGCCCCGTCGCCATCGTGGACTCCAAACTATCAAAACCTAAACTACCAGCACCCTAAACCTATATAGAGCTACACAGGTCCGCACACAAATGATCCGAAACCCCGACCCCTCATCGCCGGCCATCAAGAGGTCATCAACGGAGGGAAGCCACCGAAAAAGGACGGCGCGGTACCCTTGCAGCGGCTAGATGGCCCTTTTTCTTCTACGAAAAGAAAGAAAACCCTCGGGGAATAAGTCGCGTTCGCGTGATCAATAGCCAACCAGTACAGGATGCTGGTGTAATTGAATCGCACTCCGCGGCTGGTGTGCCGGTTCAGTTCTGGAAGCGCCCATACGAATTTTCTTCAAGATAAATTTTGATGCGGTGTTTCACGAGCAACAAGGTGATCAATGGAGCTTATGGTTTTGTGGTGCGAACTGAAACGGGCAACGCCATTGCTGCTGGGGCGGGAAAGCTAAAGTACGTGAAGAATGCGCTTCATGCAGAAGCTTTGGCATGTCTAGCAGCAATTGAAGGTTCTTCAGACATTGGTGTGCATCAGGTGTTAGTGGAATCTGATTCCCAAACACTTGTCCATGCACTTAAGAAAGGGGATGCAGATTTTTCAGCTATTGGTGTCCTGATCAGGGAGGCTATAGCGAGAGTTTATGCATAATGGCCTTCGACAGTCATGATTTTATGCACTGTAAACTAAACGCACTTGTAACACTGTCGCTCACGCTTTAGCGAGACATGGGTATGGTGGAGCTGAATCCTCACTTGTTTGGGGGGAGGATATGCCAGGTTTTGTATTAGACTTGGTAGCCAGCGATATTGCTGAGCCCAGTGGTAAAAAAATTGTTTAATAGTGAAAAAAAGTAGACGATGCTTACAATATACTCCCTCTGTACGTACCATGCACGCGCACACCAACACACGGTACACGGTGCTCTGCCCGTCTTTGGCATCTCAGTCCGACGAGCTAGCCGGGCCAGACATTGAACGGCAGCGAGACGTCCTTGACGACGGCGGCGAGGCCGAGGGAGACGCTGGCGCCAAAGGACAGCAGCTTGGACCGCCCCACCTGCTGGCCGAACGCCACGCAGACGTCGACGCCGACCTTCCCACAACCGTACGCGGCGCCCGTCGACGAGTAGAGCAGCGCCTGCGCCAGCACGTCGACGACGACCAGCACGACCATTCAAATGATATTGCAGAGGCCTTCTCCAACCTCCAAGGTTATCAAGTGAAGTTTAAACCAACGAAGTTTCCTAAGTAAGAATGAATTAGCGGGATTGGTATTACCCTTTAAGAAGAAAGAAATGAAAAAAATAAAAAATTATAACAAAATTTGCACATAATTTACACAAAAATTATGATTGTTTACAATATGCAAGAATAAGGATATAATAGAGAAATTCTTTAAAAAATTAAGTTCTCTAAAGAAGGAATGAATTCCTGGCATTGGTATTACCGATAAAGAAGAAAGAGAAATAAACAAAATAAAAATATTGAAGTTTTCTAAGAAAGAATAAATTATTGGCACTAGTATTACCCTTCAACAAGAAACAAAATAGTAATAAAAATTAAACATTATTTACTTAGAATTTGTGTTTTTTATAATATGCAAAAATAAGTATATAATAGTGGACTTTTTTGCAAAGACAAATTTCCTAAGAAGTAATGAATTTGTGGCATTGCTACTATCCTTAAGGCTAAAAGAAAATGAAATAAAAAATAAAAAATTTAATAAATAAGTTTTCTAAGGAAGAATGAATTGGTTACATTGGTATTACCGTTTAAGAAGAAAGGAAAATGAAAAACTAAAACAAATAATGACAAAATTTGCATACAGTTTACAATGAAATTGCATCTTTTTTACATTATCCAAGAATAAGCATGTAATAGTGGAATTTTTGCAAAAAGAAGTTTTTCCAATATGAAATAAATTGATGTCATTGGTATTAATGGTAAAGGAGAGACAAAATGGAAAAAAACTAAATCAAATAATGAATTATTTTGAACTAAATTCACTATTTTTATATAATATGCAAGAATAAGCATATCATAGTGTATTTTTTGCAAAAAAAAGTTACCTAAGAAGGAATGAATTAGTGACATTGGTATAACCTTTAAAGAAGAAAGAAAATGGAATAAAAGCTCAAACAAAATCAAAATAATAAAGTTTTCTAAGCAAAAATGAACAAGTCGCATAAAAGCCTCAAATAAATAATGACACGATTTGCACAGAATTTATAGAAAATTTGTGTTTTTGAATGATGTGCAAGAGTAAACATGTAATTGTGGAATTTTCGCAAAAAAGGTCCAAGTTGAAATGAATTACTGTCATTATTATTACCCTCAAAGAAGAAAGGTAATTAAAAATTTAAACAAATAATGATAAATTTCTACACAATTTATACAGAAATTGTGTCTTTTATAATATGCAAGGATAAACATATAATATTGAATTTTTTGCAAAAGCATAAAGTTCCTGAGAAGAAATGAATTAGTGGCATTAGTATTACCCTTTAAGAAAACCAAAATAATGAAGTTTTCTAAGAAAAAATAAGTTGGTTGCATTGGTATTACCCATTATAAAAAGAAAGAAAATGAAACAAACAAAGATAAATAATGGTAAATTTGCAAACCATTTACATAGAAATACCTCTTTTATAATATTCAAGAATAAGCATGTATTATTAGAATTTTCCAAAAAAATCATTTAAGATTGGCATTGGTATTGCACTTATTAATAATAGAAAGGAAATGAAACAAAAGCTAAAACGGAATAAAAAGGAAGTTCTCTGAGAAAGAATTAACTAGTCGCATCGGTGCTCACCTAACATCTCGAAGATAATTTGCACACTAAATAAAAATAATTTACATGTATACATTCATCTTATACTCCATGTTCAAATAACAAAACACCAATGTTGGAGATTAATCGTCTCTCAACACATCAAAAATAAGTTGCATCTTATATCGATGTTGTCATCTCCCCCAACACGCACATGCGCGCACCCACACACATGAGTGCGTGCACACAAAAAGTCACACACACACACACACACACACACACACACACACACACACACACACACGCACGCACGAAATACTAAAAAATAAAAAAAGAAAGAAAAAAAAGAAGATACATAGAAAACACGTTCAGACTTTCTATGTTGACACGATAGAGAAATCTCTACCTACTAATAAACCAGTTATTGCTTTTTGTTGTACGTCGCCGGCCTTTTTGCAAAAACAACCCTGTTGTTTTGTATATTCAACCCGCAGTCCTCCTAATAAGTCAAATCGGAACAGTTACGGGCGAGAGAAAAGAAAAAAAAACACATCCGCCCGCACGACCGAGCCTCCCAATCCCATCTCCCCACTCCAGCGCTCCGCCACCTCCCGCCCCGCCTCGCCGCACGCCGCCGGCCCGACCCGGTCGCCACACACAGCCGCCCTCCGCCGGACCGGCCCCCACCGCCGCGCTCCGCCGGACGGCTCCCCGCCGCCGCGCTCCGCCACTGCCTACCGTCGTCGTTCTCCTCCACCACCTACCCTGTCGGCGCGCCTACCCCCACCCAAGCGCCCCCACACCCGCGGCCTTCCACCACCAGCGACCCAACGACGGACTTCCACCGCCGGCAACTCTCGACGCTGCGGTGATGGATCCCCCGTCCCTGCTACCATGGCGCCGTCAGAACTCCTCCCCGCTGCTTCCACATCGACAATGGTTTCCTCAACCCCACCGGCTTCACCACCAGCCACTCCTTCCCGGCGCACTCGGCCCGCCGTCGGACCCATCCGCTTGGCTCCCGCGGCGAGAGATCTGATCGACAGAGAGACCAAGGGGGAGTGTTGGCGCAGAGGTCAGGCGTCACAGGCAAACAAGTCGCTCGCTAGAGGTGGTCTATGGTGTCGACACTCCGATGGACAGAGCCGACGTGTGCGCTGGACAGAGTCGTCATACACACATCTAATCCCACTGATGAACCTGGCTGTGGGTTAGCTTCTGTCGGGAAGGTGACAAAGGAGAGATAAAAGAAGCTTGTGGGGGGCGGCCTGATGGACAGGAAACGAGAGGGTGACGCTGGCCTGAAGATGAAGAAGGGACGAGAGCATGGCCACGGTGCAAATTCCTCTATATCTTTCCATGGCTGTTTTAGAGCATGGCCATGGTGCAACATCAGCTGTCTCCCTGGTCGAAGCAGATGCTTGGGGTGAGGCCAACTTATGAATTGACCGAGACGTCTTTACCTTGCATTGCAATGTCTTAATCTTGCATCTTTTGTCAAGCTTGCATTAGAGTAAATTCATACTATGATGGGGGATTATGAATCAGTTGACACCCACGAATTAATGTGATACATCTATGGGCCTGGCGCCAGAATTTAGCACTGGAATTTATCGTTCCTTGATGGCATCTGCAACTCACCACAACTGTGTTAAGCAGTACCTGAGGTGCCCGGATTTTACTTGCCTGCTATAAGAAGGAAGGGTTCTCGGCCGGAATCTCCATCGGGTTGCCTCTTTGGACCATAATCTCCATCAAATCCCGACGAAAATTCCGTGAAACGTACAATGTCGTCGTCGATTTCGCCGGAGGAACAAAACATCTGTCGAGCCGTCCAATGTCGCCCTCGACGGCTACAACAGATGTATGTATCCCCTTGAAAGCAGCAAGCAGCAGTCTTCTGTTATGTGTGTTCTGTGTGTTCTCTGTATAGATGTGTAGTAGTAATCAAGCAGCAAATTGAACAAAATCGCAGCAGCAGGCTGCTGCTCTCCTCCCTGATCTCCCTCTATATGAAGTAGCATTATAGCACAACATCGTAATTAGCAACGGCAGAGAAACCTCTGAAAAATAGTTGGGATAATTAAAAAGATTCTAATGCGTTTATCTTGGCATATCAGAACACCTCCCTGATCTCCCTCTATATGAAGTAGCAGTATAGCACAACATCATAATTAGCAACGGCAGAGCAACCTCTGAAAAATAGTTGGGATAATTAAAAAGATTCTAATGCGTTTATTTTGGCATATCAGAACATTTAGTATGTATATCTGACTTCAGCACCAGGCACCATGGTTACGCATCTTGGTTTGATACTGATCAAGTAGTATCATGTTGATCCCCTGTTTTAGTTATTGTTTCTGTCCCCTGTCTCTCTGTCTGCTATTCTGCTCTTTCTTAGCAGCATGTTGATTCTAAGATTCCAATAGTATTTAGAAAGTAGCAAATTTATTTTTATGCGAGAATTTTATTCTTAAGTTTCTGGCAGTCTTCACAGTTAGTTTTCTCTGATTTTGTGTGCTTTACGGGCAGTAAGCATCCTTGGGTGTTCTTTACGTGCTTTGTCTCTAGGGGCCTCCTGATGGACTCCTATAATACCACCAGGCCACAACTGCCAAGCAGTGCGTTTTACTGTAACCCATATAGCTGTCATAGGTAGTTGTATTGTTGATCCAGCAACATGCTTCTCTGTTTCTGCATGCCAAGGCAGCTTGCTGCTGTTAATTTTGTCAGTTTATTTGAATTGATCTGAGATAAGTCACTTGCTAAAAAATAATTGGTCATGGTGCCACCTTCATTTGATGAGGTACATTCAGATTCGTTTTTTTATTACTTTATGGATCCTTCTCTTCTCATTACAGTGCTGGACAATTTGATGAGAAATTATCTTCTCTTTGAGGTCCAGGTTCAGAGTTCACTGCTATGAAAGAAGAAGGCGTAGATTTGCCTCGTGGAATTGCCAGTAGAATCGCAGTGAGAACGAGTAAAAATCTACGACAAGCAATACATTATTTTGAAGCTACATGGAAAGGAAAGTAAGCACATGGATCCCTCCTTTCATATTCTGATGGTATGTCGCCATAAGTAGGGTCCATTTTGGAAGCCACGATGTGCCAGCAACCCAGCATAGAACTGGTCAACGTACTGTGCGAATGCTGCTGCTATGTGAAAATTGTTGTTGGGCTACCAAAAGAAATCGTTCCACACCATGATTTGATTCTCCTTTGTTTTTAAGTGTTTGCAAGTTCCAAGTGCATGATATTATATTAATCATGAGAGCGATTTTAAATTGCCTGCAATTTGGCCGCAATCGCTCGGGATTTTCATGCAGTACAAAATCACAGGAGATTGCGGTAGATCACGCTGACTTAGGCTACAATTTCACTTAAAATTTGGCTACCGTTAAATCCTTTCTCCTATGATTTTAAATTTTCAACTGATCTGTAGAGGTGCATGTTTCATCCTTGTTATCATTCTTGCTTACTGAGTGCTTGTTCATTCGTTTTTTTAATTATATTGATGCTATTTTGCTTGTGTCAAAAGAATTAATATAATTTTTTGTTTACCATATTGATAAACAACTCCCTTAACAAGCACTACTATACTATGCTACCCACTGTGTTGTTTACTTGTTTGGCTATTCAGTACGCGTGAGACTTGTTTTTGGACTTCACAACAAGCACTACTAGAGAAAAGCCTAGCAGCAGCGCGGGTTTTAGGCCTATCAGCAGCGCGGGCACCCGCACTACCAATAAGGCGCTACAGCTAATAGTTAGTAGTAGCGTGGGTTAAACCCACGCTACTACTAACTTTGTTAGTAGTAGCGTGTGCCATCCACGCTACTGCTATTACGTACACGCGCTACTACTAATGAAATAGCAGTAGCGTGTGTTAACAACCAACGCTACTAGTATCATTTATACTAGTAGCACTCAGTTTCCTCCCCACGCCACTACTAACTTATTAGAAATTAAAAAAAAATAAACCAGTACACATTATTACACCAGCATTAGAACACATCCAGTAAGAGCATACATAATTGACATGGGTCCTATTTCATGGTTAACTGGACACCGAAGCCAATAAATGAGCCAAAACCCCATAATTATGCATTGGTACTCACGATTGACCACTTCAAAGAACATGCAAGTATCTATGTCATTAACAATTGCAAACATAAGTTTCTTTGTATCTACTATCACATAGTTCCTCATTCTACTTGTTCTCACTCCAATAATAAGAAAAAGGAAAAGGAAAAATAGAGATAATCTGCCGCACTTGCACTTCGGTGTCATGGATTCCGTCTGCCGCTTCAACATCTCATTATCCTGCAGCAATGGAAATTTTCCCAAAATTACCTTTTGCAACAACATAAAATTGCATTGAGATTTCAGAATTAAACATAGGCATATCTCATAGTTTAAAACAAAGGCACTCAACGGAAAAGTGCATAAATTGAGAGAAAACCTTTGGCTAGAATAGCAACACAGCACAGGAGCTACGTTCGGTGGCGGAGCTCACTAATCGGTGGAGAAGGTCGAACTACCAAGTACGTAGCAGCACGACACAGGAGCACCTATGTTAATGCTGCCCACACAGTTGATTTAACTCTTACTAGTTCTTACTTGTTCTTACTAAATTTACCAAGTAATAACTATAATAATAAACGTGTCCAGACCTCTTTTTTGAACTTAGGACTCCACATACTGCAGCCTATATGCTGTAAGCAGTTTGCGTCACTACTAAAACAAAACTGAGGTAGAGAGTTTGGTGATGATCATATTAAGTTTAACCAACATTTCACAATTCACATTAGCAAAGATTAAACAAAATCATATGACAGCCCTATCAATTCCTGCTTAACACTTGGAACAAAAAGCATCAAGATAGAACTCAGGAATCAGTAAGTCAGTAAGTTTACCATCGATCATATTCGAAACATATCATACGCATCTTACATATTACAATGAAAGTCTGCATTATGCAGATCAACGGCCTAGGTGGATAACGATCTAGGACAGAATATGATTGAGCACTAGGAGCAAACACGCTGTAATTTTGAAGAACAGAGCAGTGTTCAAGTCCCCAACAGACCACAATCCCAGACAGGAATAGCGTTGTTCTTTCTTCAAATTACCATACACGAGGAAACAATGACAAGACTGGTTTGTTTTAAAAAAAAGGAAGAGGATGATTAAGTGGTTTTACTTCAGATCAACAACATGTCAAACAAATCACTCTACCAAGGGTACAACTATGAGGTAGGTTGCACCAAACTCTCATCGGAGGGAGGAATAAAAAACGAGAGAGAGAGAGAGGGAGAGAGAGAGAGAGAGGACCTTCTATCGTGTGGGCAGTAGCAGGGTCGGAGCAGCCACTCGCCTCGTCGTCCTCCTATCACAGCAGCAGATTTCTGCTTGACAAGCAGATAGGAGCACAAAACGCACGCATCAGGTGGCGTCAAGCACATGGCTGCATGTATAACAAAAGGAAAGGCAACTCTCTTCATTTTTCAGTTTCTAAACTAAATACAAAATGATTGTGAAATCTTAGGCATAACCAAAGGAAAGCAAATTCGCAAAATCACTTGAACTTGCTTATACTACACATACAAAGTCCATTTTTTTTACTGTTAATATTGATGTTATAACATGTTCAGTTACAAAGATGCAAACTGCACTAGAGTGATTTCAAATCTTGCCACCAGCATGAGTCGAGTTGAGTTGCTAACTAACAAAAGACAAGCACAATGCATATACAAGGTAAATTTTGTAAATACAGGTGGCCAACGTAATTTATTCAGTTTGAAACTTGAGGTGTTGCAAAGTATTGTGCTTCATTTGTTCAAGAATACAGGTAAGTTGGATTGCAAGACCTCTCCTCTTCTCCTCTCTGAAAAAATAATTACTTGCTGTGGTGCAGCAAGCAATCGGAGGAAGGAGACGGACAGAGGGTAAGGGGCAGAAGAGAAATGCTTACCTTTCCCCACTTTGGAGGAGAACCATTGAATATGTATGAGCATTCAGGGGTCGACCAGTTTGGTGAACGCAGCCCCTATCACCACACCAGCTCCAAGTGCAACTGATGCCCAGCGGGTTGTTGGGCTACCTGTATAAAATAACACAAGTCACAAACATGCATTAGACCATAGATTTAGTGACAGTTACTTCACGAAGTGTAAATTTGAGTTCTTCTCAAAGTGTTTCTTTCGGCATATGCCAACTCTGAATAATTAACAAGTAAATAAGATTATAAAATTTGAGAACATTCAAGAAAAATGCATGAATAATTGCTAGGCAAACTAATAATTATGGATTATCGGGTGGAAAACAGACAATTCACATAGCCAAATAACTTTTTTAATAGTTCCCTTACCAACATCAGATACACAGTAACAAGTTGCATTGCTTACTTTATAGAACTTGTGAAATCAAACTCATTCTAGATACAAATAAAAGGACTCCAAGTTATTCAACAGAATAGGATACAGGGAAACAGTTTGAGATTAGCTGATAACAAGCATCACATAGACATCAATGGACAAGCCCCTAAAGTTCGAAAATGAAACTGACTTAGGACTCCACATACTGCAGCCTGTATGGTGTAAGCAGTTTGCCTAGCAATTATTCATGCATTTTTCTTGAATACCACAATTCCAATCAGACAAAGCGTTGTTCTTTCTCTAAAAAAATACCAGACACGAGGAAATGATGGTAAGACTGAATTATTTTCAGAACCATGATTCACCATAACCATTCCAAGAGCATGACTAACACCAGGAAAGCATTGTTCACACCAATAAAATCACAAACAAAAGTTTCCCTGGCTAACAGTCAAAGCCATCACATAGCCTAGCCCAATTCAAGCACGTCCTGCTATTCATACACTAGCTGACGAATCAATTGAAATGAGACTCTGGCCTCTGCAGAATACAAACATACAAGAAATAAAACGTAAGCGATTTTTTGCTTACAATCATCGGAATCTCAGAGCACTCGACGCAAATTTGGGGCTCCAATCGCGCAGGAAACAATCAATCTACAGCACCCTAAAGCAGGGCATGCGCATTAGTAACGTTCCCAAATGTTTTTGCCTGGAGGAGCGCGCCCTACCTATGCAGCTAGGGAATCCCTCATCAAATTAGGCCAATCGAGATGGAACACGAGCATTATTTTCGCGCAACCCTAGATCATGAGATACCCACGGAGGCGCGGCGAACAGATCTCGTGATGTAGCGAGGGGAATGGAGAGGTGAGGCGGAGGGGGTTGGGGGCTTATGGAAGAGGATGAGGCCTCCGAAGGCGCCGGCGAGGGAGGAGTAGGCGACGCGGCGGATGGAGAGGTCGAGGCAGGCGTTCCACTTGGCGTCGAGGTCGTACCGCGGCGGGATCCCGGACCTGGTGGGCGGGGACGGCTTCGTTGCCGGCACCGGGGCCGGGGCGGGGGCGGGCAGCGGCACGAGACGAGGAGCGGCGGGCGCGCGGCCGCCGGCGTGGCGCACGCGGCGGGGGGCATGGGGCGGACGGACGGAGGAGAGGAGGTGGAAGGGAGGCCGGCGGCGAGTGGGTTGGGATAGGAGAGGAGGTTGGGGATCTGGATCGGGCTGCGTTTTTTTTTGAGACAGACGGGGGGTGGGTGGTGTGGGACGGTTGGTGGGGTGGGAGGTGGTGGTGGGGTGGGAGTGTGGATCGGACCGGGGTGGACACGCTTAGTAGTAGCGTGGGGGTCTTACCTGCGCTATTACTACTTACTTAGTAGTAGCGCCCGTTTTATACCCCTCGCTACTACTATGGCCTATCCCGGGGGCATTGTTGGAGACCATTTAGTAGCAGCGCGGGTTTATATCCCTCGCTACTACTATCAACTTAGTAGTAGCGCGGTTTTTATACCCCTCGCTACTACTAATTAGCAGTAGCGCCCATTTTTAAACCGCGCTACTAATAAACTTCTGTGTATAAGGTTTTCCCTAGTAGTGAAGAGTAAAATTTATTGATTTAACCTCTACGCAGGTTGTATCTCGTTCGTGAGAAGATCAGAAATTGATTGAGCATGATGTGTCACCTTATTTCATTGTGTGTAAGCTCTACTCTACCTAATGGTTACCTGGTCTGTGTGATCTCAAGAGCCCAGCCAAGATCATGCTTACATAGTCTATGTGATTTTTCAAGTGTGGCATCAAATGAGCCTTCCATTTGTGATTTTTCAAGTTTGGGCAGAGTTATGAACCCTTTGCCAGAGGTCTCATCCCTAGATTGATGTAGGATCAAGATGATGGCATCAGGGTTCCCATGACCATGTTCACCACATTTGAGCTCCTCAAGCACGCCCCAAGCCCTCGTAAGCTTCTCATATCTTTGGTCCCTTTAGCTGTTGCAAATTTGCCTTCAGTTTACAATGCCAGAAGAACACTAACCCTGTCTACCATCAAGTCATTATTGTTATGGACACAAGAAAGTATTCATATTTTCATAGGTAGTATCTGAGCATTATTGTCTTGTGACACTGGCCAAGCATAAACTGACATAGCGACATCTTTCAGCAATTTCCCATATAGTTCAAGTAGTGTGTTTGAACATTGTATTTTTTTAAAGAAACCGAGTCACACACAAAAGGGCCAGATTTTCTGGCACATAGTCCACGATTTGTACAAATAACCACCTGTAATTCTTAATTTAGTTGCTATTGCAAAAGACGGTTGCTTTCGAACCTTCCATCTCAAGAAACTAGAATTAGTACGAATGTGCTTTTCCCTGACTCCCACATCAGGCTGTTGCTCTAATGTTTCTTCCAGGTTGAGAATGGCAAGAAGACGCTTATTCTCCATTGTACAAAGACTAGCATAGTTTTGAACTCTGTGTTGTCAGATCTTTTTCACCTGAAGCATGATCATCTGTGAAGTACGCCAAGAATTACGACAACATCAGGCCATTTGAGAGTGGGGGTTAAACTTCCCTGGAGTTCTTCTCCCTTAAATCTTATTGCAGCCTCTTTATTCACATCTCCTATGTGTAGTTGGTGACAACGAGGAATTGTTATCCACTTGAGAAAATAAAGGTTAAATCGATGATGCTCTCAAAAGTAAAATGACTTTCTGACCTGGACAGCGACTTTGTGAGCACCAATATATAACTTATAAACCTTTCTCCATGTTTATTATCATGATCTTTTCATTTTCCTTTTGTATATTAAACTTGAGAATATTATTCTGCTTTACTTCAACCATTACTTTTTTATGTGTTTGCAGTATGACTGTCTGGTTCTCACTCAAAGTAGAGGCCCAACAAACTTTTTGGAGTCGAAAACTACAAATCCATCTATTCCTAGAATGGAGCTGGTTGGAGTTGAGCCTACAATTGAGCGGGTAGTTCGTTGGCACCGACATCCAGCTGAAAGTTTAGAGGAGGGTTAGTAAAGCAAATTTGTTCATGAGGAAATGTACCAGTAAAACATTGAGTCAGAGTGCAAGTCAAATGCTCTTAACAAAAAAAATTGTCGCTTTTCTTTAATTACAATTCTTATTATTTTTAGTTGGTATTGATATACAAAAGAAAATCCTGTGGCTTTTTTTGCCCTCTCATTGACCATTGTATTTTCGAGTCATATCAGTCTATGTAAAAGAATTCAGTACCTTAATGTTTTGTATATTTGGAAATGTTTAAAGGCGTGGTGTTTCATATAATTGTACGCTATGCTGCCTATGCCTTTCCCGGTAGCCTTAGTATGGTCATCTTTTTCTCTTTCATATCATTCATCTTAAATTAAGAAAATATGAACCATTGCATTGTGCTCCAGTTTATCATTATTATTTGATTTATTTATAGGCAATAGTTCTTCTAGAAAAAAATCATGTAACAAGATAAAATAGAATATTCTCTGTTGCAGTTGGGAACATGTCACATGACTACTACTCCCTCCGTTCAGAATTACTTGTCTCAGAAATAGATGTATAGTTCCGAACGGAGGGAGTAGCTGCCATTATTTGCAAATTCTTTTAGTTGACAATGTTGATGTGTATCTTTGACATCATTCATTTTGAACCATCAAATAACAGAAGTTGTTTGAATGGTAAATTATTTTCCCGGTTTCTAAGCACACGCTTGTTTATTTTGCTTTTACAAAATGTCGAACCGCTAGAAACCCACTAAAATGTGTATGCCCCATTGCAACGCACGGGCCCTTGTGCTAGTTCATAAAAATATCTTCAAACTCAAACTAAAATAAACTTGCTGGATTGATCTTAATTACTCTTCAGTAGCATGCTCCATTAATGCTCTCAGCAGCCGCGTCACCCAACCTGCACGCTGCACGCTGCATGCATGTGGTATGTACGAGTGTGCAGTTTGGAAAGAAGAAGAAATCGACTGAGCCTAACTGGTTTTTTCAGTCGACTGAAGTATAGCTAAAGTGTACTCAAAACCTATCATTTTCTAGATATTCATATTGCCCTAAAAATCCATGATAAAAATGTAAACATTTTAGATATTTATATTGCAATAACTATCTTATTCACGCTGGATCTGTTTTTATTATAAGAACAAGAGTACGCCTTTTGCACACCGAAAGCGGCCGGCCGTACGTAATGTAAGCGTGCCTCGAGTTGCATATGCATGCATGGACCGGTTCACTCTCACGATACGAGGGCTGTGTCATTGTGTGCATGCATGCTTGTGTTCCATGATCGATGCGTCAGTACATCTGGACGCAAGGAACTAATCTTCGTATAGGATCCTAATTAGCTTAGGCCTAAGGCTTAAGCTAGCTAGCCTAAACCTAATTAACACGCACGAGTTGAGCGGTCCGTGTCCGAGTATGATTAGATTTCCTCCGTCCTGGCGGTCTATATATACATACACGCATACGGGCGGCCTTGTGTGTGAGAGAAAAGCAAAATCAATCTCTCCCTCCGTCTAGCGACCAGTGGATCGATCGAATAAGGATTTTGTCTCGGCGAGATCGATATGGGTGGTCGACTGCAACCCCGCCGCGTATGGGCGACGCTACCCTAGACGGCGTGGTCGCGGCCACACCGGCGGCGCGCAAGAGCCAAAGAGCGCCGGCAACTCCCACGGCCACAGGCAGCGGCCGCTTCCACCGGCTCGAGGTGATCGGCGCAGGAACCTTTGGCGTCGTCTACCGGGCCAGGGACCGCCGCACAGGAGATATCGTGGCGATGAAGTGTCTTCGTGCGAGCGACGACGGCGACGCCGGCCGCTACCTCTCCGACTTCGCGACCGAGGTCAGCGCCCTCGAGGCGTGCAGAGGCCACCCGTCCATCGTGCAGCCGCGCGCCTCCGGCCGCCTCGACAGCGAGGCCTTCCTCGCCATGGAGTTTGTGGGGCCAACTCTTAGGTACGTCATGAAACATGTCCAATTCGGGAGGAGGCACACAGGGCCGTCCCACAGATATATGGGGCCCCGGGGCAAGACAAAAACAAGGGGCCCTTCTTGAAACACAAAAGCTCAGTTTTTTTTTCAAAAGTAATGTAAATATCCAGTAGATAGCATATATTGGTGATCTTTGGACTCTTAGACTAGCAGTACCACTATTTATTGATCAAGAGAAGTGCATCGGGACAGTAATGAAACAATATAGCTCCACAAAAGATCGATGTTCTAATTGTCAATAGAGACATCAATTTTTTTGCACAAAATATGTCCTTGTAAAAACTGGTTGCTACTTAAACATTTGTGTTACCATGAGATATAAAATTAATGCGTACTTACATTTGTTCTGGATCCTCCCCCAATCTGCCATGTTTCTCCACTCCAAAATTCTTCACCCAAATAATAATTCATCTCTTCCAAACTATCCTGCATAAGGCATAGCAAATCAAACAGTGAGTATTTCATGTTTATACTATGATGACCAAACATTGGAGATTCCCTAGAAGAGTTCTAGTTTTGAGAAAGTTAAGAGTAATTGATCCCTTTTGAGATTCTACTACCAGTCAAATAATTTCTTGAAGACACGAACAAGCTGCATAAAAACAGGTAATACAGGGATCAAAGCACCTGGATATTGATTGATGTGGATGTAGATGCTTGATCCATACGCCGCAGTAGTTAGCACGAACAAAGAAGACGACACGATGAAGTGGATAAATCCCTCCCTTCCCCTAGTCTCCTGCCTGAGCACTCTCCCATTTGGATCCAATGAAGAACAAAAGAAGATCCATGCAGATGTAGCGGATGTACGACGTTGAATCGTGCGCAGAGCTAGTTATCAATGAATCTTGGAATTGAAGAACGAAATTACAGGAAAGAAGAACATCTAAGTACCTTCCCGGTCTCTCCAAAGTCTAGGAAACCGGCAGCGCGTTCAGAAAGGAAGGGGGGCTGATTGGGGAATGATTTGCGCCGTAGCTATCCATTAATGGCCGGCCATGACTTCGGAATCGGAGTGGCATCGGAGGGGCGGCGCTGAGTCTGGGATTTGGCAAAGCAGAGGAATCGCCGGTCTGGGGTCCCGTGCAAGCAGATTGATTATCGATCAATTCCTTCGTGAGGTTTTGCCTAAGGCTGGCCATAGTGGGGTAACATAAGTAGTAACATGCACTTGGGACTCGCAAATATGTTTATGTGGCAAGTAATTAAAGAAGAGAGAGATGATTATAGTAACATAGGTAGATACCGAACATAATAAATGTTATACTACTATGTGTCATGCATGGCACTAAATGAGACTACCTGTGATACTAATCTATAATATTATACACTATGGATGTAGTATCATACACTAGTATCATATGCATGATACTAGCATATGATACTCCCCACTATGACCAGCCTAATGGGCTTTTTCTTGTATGGTTCCTTAGACGTTTTGTTTCTCATGTATTTTCTTTGGGCTCTGTGAAGGTATACTACCTGGGCCGAGGCCCCTGCCTCCTCGGGGCCCAGGGCGGGCGCCCCGTTTGCCCGGCTTATGGGTCGGGCCTGACTTCAACTAGCTAGTAGCTTAGGTTAGTTTTTCCTCTCGCATGGGCGGCATTCAAGTGTGGATGCTGGCATCCTACCTTCGAGATGGTCTTCGGGGTTCCATTCTTCCTCGATTTCGTCCATCGGGGCGGATTCAATGGAGCTTCAGCATAAATTCTTGTCGACTCCTTGTGTTGCAAGGTTAGGATTTCTCTCCTTGTGCTTGCGACGATGACATGTGGTGTCGGGTACTTAAGATTGATTCAAGGATTCAACGATGACGATTGTTGTTCCAGAGCACTAGTCCTTAGGGCCACATGCACGAAGTCTTAACGGTTGTCATCAACAAGGTCATGCCGGCTCTAGTAGTGGACCAGCGACATCGGCGTGTGGACAGCTCATTCGGGTGGAGCTAGTGTTCGTTCGGTGGTCCATGGACCTCGGTGTAATTTTATTATGTTGGGGATGATTTGTACTTCTGCTGAACTTATATAATAGACCTGAACTCTTCTTCGCAAAAGAAAATGAAAATATGAATGAATGGATATCAGCCGGTTGTTAAACCCAAGAACATGTAAGACATATTTGACCAGGGAAGAACATTTAAACAAGGAGTGCAACATTTTTAGGACAAATCACTACTATATATTTTTATAGGGTGTGACTAGTTCTCATCTAGATGAAATTTAACTAAGTCATATATAACTCCCGCACTATTTGATTTTACGCAAAATTCGTGTGGTATTTTTTGCTTCTTTTGCTTTATTTGATTAACCAAATGATATATGAGTTAGATAAGATTTTGTTAAATATCATCCAGATAAGAATTAGCAAACCCGATTTTCATATGCTCGAATCTATTTAGTGCCATAGATAATTATCTTTTTTACTTTTTACTTTTGCGCAAATTGACAAGCCTGCATTCTAGAAACCTCGGTGACTTCTCTCTATGTAGTTCTCTACCATGATATTTGTGGAAACTGTAATAGACATGATGTCAATATATATGTGCTTTAATCTAACTCACATGAATTAATAAATGATTGATTACACTTTTATTTTCTAATATTCTCTTTGATCAACACGAATTTTGATTAGAAAAATGAGAGGCTATCACTTGAAACGTAAAGTAGGACGTCACATTCATTGCAAGTTATGTTTCAAAAACATCCACGAGCTTGGAGCACTCCGAAAGCCCTCATCACATTCTTGCTAGCACCTTCTTGCATTTGTTCAAGGAGACATTGTTTGTTATCTCAGGGCTTGAACATAGTCTTCACAAACACCGTCCACTGAATACATATAGCATCGACAACTGGCTAGGCAATGCCAACCTCCGAGAACAATATCCAGCTTTGTACCGTATTGTTCGCGATAAGAATGATACTCCGACGCAGGTACTTAATTCATTCCCGCGGGATATTTCTTTCAGGTGGGATTTGATTGGCCCCCGTCTTATTTCATGGCAAAATCTGTTATCTCGATTGGAGTCAATTAACCTGACACAAGGAAGGGACGTGTTTTGCTGGAACCTCACAACATCTGGGTCTTTCACAATCGACTCTATGCACCGTGTGCTCACGCATTCAGAGGTCCTAGTGGATGATAATAAGAAAATTTGGATGTCGAAGATGCCACTAAAATTTAAAATCTTCATGTCGTATCTTCGAAGGGGTGTTGTGCTAACCAAAGACAATCTCGCCCGTTGCAATTGGAAAGAAAGTAAGGAGTGTAGTTTTGTACTTATGACAAGACAATCAAACACCCCAGTTTGCGAGTTCTACGTGGCCACTCATCCAAATAGCGTCCAATTTTTATCCGCCCACAAGTGTTGCCAATATCTTTTGTCATTGGTTAGATGGAATTTCAAATAGGTTCAAAAAGCTAATTTAGGTAGGAGCATATGCCGTATTATGGGCGCTTTGTCTATGGGTTCAGTAATAGTAGGAGATGCAGAATCGTTTTGGTCTACTTGTCACAGACATAATGCCTATATACCAGATCATTGCCATGAATAACATCATAAGTATGCGCTTTTCTATCAGTTGCCACCAGTAATTTGTTTACCCACCATATGCTATTTATTCAAGAGAGAAGCCTCTAGTGAAAACTATGCCCTCGGGTCTACTTTTATCATATTACAAAAACAAAAAAATGCCTTCCTGCAATTTATTATCTTTTATTTTACTTATCAATTTACATATCTACCACCAATAGATTTGATCCTTGCAAATAACGAGTTCAGGGGGATTGACAACCTTCTTGCCCGTGTTGGGTGCAAGTATTTGTTCTTGTGTATGCATGCACTGTTCACTAGGCTTTGTGTGGTTCTCCTATTGGTTCGATAACCTTGGTTCTCACTAAGGGAAATACTTATCAGCTACTATATTGCTCCATCCTTCATCTTCCGGGAAAATCCCAACGCAACCCACAACTAGCACCTACATCCAAGAACTATTCAAGCATAGGAACAAGAAAGTCGGCCACAAGCCCTTCACGTTGCATCATTTCTACAAAGTGCTATGCAAGAACAAAAAGTGGATCCAAAGAGTTTCGGAGACCACTCCGAAGAGATCAAGGCTGAGCATATCCATTGAGGAGGATGACGAGGATGATGAAGAGGCCAACAATGGACCGGAAGGGAACAAAATTGCAAAAATAAGAAAGGAGAAATGCATTTGGTGGCACATACAAAGAAGGGCTAAGTTGGCACATACAAAGAAACAGTTTTGATGCTACAAATGAGAAAAAACAAAAAGGGCTCATCTTGGGGGGAAATGAATGACACTGTGAATGTTTTTTCTTAACACAGTACAGACACAAGGGTTCATACATACACGCATACAATCACCCCTATGAACACACACAAGCACACCTTACCTCTATGAGCATCTTCGACAAACTGAGCCGGCATATCATCTTGGGATTTACGAAGTCACCGTAGTCGTCTTGTCGTGGACGGGAAATGAATGACACTGAATGGTTGAATGTTCCTGTGAAACAAGATTTTTTTTTCTTGTGAATTTGAAGATTTGTCGTATTATTTTAGCAAAGAAGATGCTTCGGTCCAGCTTGACGAGTTGTGTCCACACTACCACCAGTGCCGACGGTTACAAACGAAGAAGTAGTATAACTATGTATGTCAACCGACGGCGGCATGTAAGCTGCCACCGACATCCTTGCAGGGAGGACCGGCAGCGGCGCCTCAGCACGCAGCACGTTGACAGCCTGTCGAACCGACGGCCTCAGGTTGCAATCAAGTTGAGCACACCAAAGCCCAACCAGCATCACACACTCCATCTCTCTGGCGTTGAATTCTCCTCCCAATCGTGTATCAGCGGCGCCTAGAATCCTCCCCCTGCCATACCAATTCCACACCCACTGAGCCAAGTGCATCGCGTCCTCCTCCTGCTGAGCTACCACCACAGGCCCCCTACCGCACGCAATCTCAAGGAGGACGACGCCGAAGCTGTAGACATCCGACTCGGTGTTGGTCCTGCCGGTGGTCGTGCATTCTGGGTCCATGTATCCCATTGTGCCGGCGGGAGCTGTCGTTAGTGATCCTCGGCCGTGCTCAACGAGCTTGGCAAGCCCGAAGTCGCCGAGCTTGGCATTGAACGACGCGTCCAGCATGACATTGCTTGGCTTGATGTCCCTATGCAGGACGCACTGCTCCCAGTCCTGGTGTAGGTAGAGAAGCGCCGATCCTAATCCCAGCACAATCTCATGCCTGAAGATGGAAGAAATTAATGTTACATTAATTATCAGCGGCCTAAGGCCAAAAGCAATTTGAGACTACTCTATCTGATGGGCTTACCTAACAGACCATGGAAGCACAACGTTATTGGCGCCGTAGAGATGCCTATCGAGGCTGCCGTTGGGCAGGAGCTCATAGACGAGGAGCAGATCACTGCCTCCATGGCACCAGCCGATGAGCTGCACGAGGTTCTTATGCCGAAGCCTGCTTATGACCCTCACCTCAGATGCGTACTCCTTCCTCCCTTGCCTGGAGCCTTTGGAAACTCTCTTGATGGCCACATGAAGGTTCAATTCACTCAGAAAACCTCTGTACACCGATCCAAAGCCACCTTGTCCGAGCTTCTTGTCGTTGGAGAAGTTGTCGGTGGCGACGGCCAAATCGTTATAGTGGAATCGCTTGGGACCAGTCCCCTTCTCGAAGTCGTCTTCCATGGCCTGATCATCTTCGAGGAAGTTGTCCTCTTCCAGCTCTTGCTCTGTTGTTTGCTGACGGATTTTCTCGTGCTTTCGCTGGTGCTGCCGTAGAAGGAACCAAATCGAGGCGATGAGAATGATCAAGAACAACACAGAACCGACAGAAATGCCGATCAGAAGCCCAGTTTTTGGAGATTCTGCGAGAAATTATCAGTGTATCAGAATTTTGCCGAAATATGCGCAGCATCTGTCTGTTGTAATAAGCCCGCAAAGCTAACTGACCTTCCAGAGTTTGTGCAGGCAACGGTGGCTGTGTTGGCCGTCTTTGCATTTGGTTCATGCCTCCGAGAGGCGGCGGAGACAAGGGTGGCTGTGCCAACTTCATGTTCTTGCAGATCATGTTGTCCCCGTACCCGACTTGGAGAATGCCACAGTACATCTTGTAGTAGCGGACACGATCCTTGGCTGGGGCAGTCCCGTAGCCCTTGCCGCACTCAAGGGTGCCGTTAATGATGTAAGTGGTCATACCATATCCGGGGAGCATGCCTGCGTCGCGCTCTTGGGTAGACGGCGTCCAGCCGTCGGTCATCACGGCGTGGCACGACGGCTTGGGCGCTTGCGGTGTCATCCACCACCAGATAGCCGTCTTAAACGCGACGACAGGGTCGGTGGACACCAGGTCCGGGTTACCCAGCAGGTCCAGCCCCAGCGCGTCCCCGGCTTGCCGGTAGTTGTAGTCGCTGTTCTTTGTAAACTGTTAGTACTATTTAATTTCTCCATTCGTAAATATAAGTCTTTTTAGAGATTTCACTATGGACTATATACAAAGCAAAATAAATAAATTTATCTAAAGTATGTCTATATACATTCATATATAATCTATATAGAAATCTGTAGAAAGACTTATATTTAGGAAAGGAGGGAGTACTTATACTAAGGCCTCCTTTGGTTTAAAAGAATCTTGTAAAATTTCATAGGATAGCATTTCTATAGGAAAATTCCTTTAGAGCCCTATGATTTGTATGAATGGAATCCTATTCCTATGAAGGAATTCTTCCTATCCTTCACATTTCATAGGAAAATAAATATTAGTCTAGACTCAATAAAAAAATCATATGATGTGAATTAAAGGGCATCTCATTTCCTATTCCTACTCGTAGGATTTGAGATACATATCATCTCATTTCCTATGACTTTCTTATTCCTACGATTTTCCTACCATATGAACCAAAGAAGGCCTAAAGCTACAACAGTTAATTTGAATCGAAGGAAGCTGGGCCTCCTTTGGTTCATGTGATAGGAATGCTATAGGAATAGGAAAATCATAAGAAGTGAGATGACATGCATCTCAATTTCTATAGAGAAAAATATGACATTTGATGCATAGGATAGGAATTTTTCCATTGAGTCTTAGCTAATGTTTTTTTTCCTTCAAAATGTGAAGAATTGACTCCTATCCTACATAGGAATAGGAATTCATTCCTACAAACCAAAAGGCTTTAAAAGAATTTTTCCTTTACAAATTCTATCTTATAAAAATCCTATGAAATTCCTACAAACCAAAGTAGGCCTAAGTTGGGTAGAAATCAAGTGCGACCTAAGCAAAACTAGACGGAAAGCAACACTATGGAGTACGATATCATCATCATCAAAACAAAAAATCTTACTGAGTCAGCTGTATGGGGCCTCGTCCGTAGTAGCGCGCAATCGTGGGCTTCTGCTCTTTGACCCAGCAGTAACCTGCGGCAGAGGCATAACACTCGTCTCTGTCGACAGAAAAATTCAAGTAAAATCATAGTGTCGCGCATATCATATTCATACCGGCAGTCTCGTGGGAGGTCTGCCCGAAGAAGGCGGCGAGCTCGCGCCTGCGTGTATCCTCGTCGCCGATGGTGCCGAAGCCGCGGAGCTTGCTCGCGTCCGCGGCCTGCACGAACGCGTCGTATGTGTAGAAGGCGCCGCCCTCGCAGCCGCTCTGGCTGCGGTTGCCCAGCATGTAATCGAACGTGTCCCGTGAGATGATCGACGGCACGCCGGCCTGCTGCCCGCTCGCCATGCCGATGCCGGCCGCCGCCAGCAGCATGGCAGCGGCCAGAGCGAGCACCCTCGTCATGCTGCCATGACCCATCAATAATGTGATGTGATGTATGCAATGTGGACTGTGTGCGTCGCAAGCCCATTGCTCATGGCTTTATAGCAAAAGACCATTTTCTTTCTATTATAGTTTGCACATGGGCTGGACCCTCAAGACCCGTGAACTCGTCAACACGCGCCCAAGACTGCACTGATTGGTTCTTTTTTATTTCTTTTTTGAGACAAACAGTGCACTGATTGGTATGGATATGTTACGGATTTGGACTGTGCTAATGGAGCCGTGATGTTCCCTCTCTGGCCGGTGAACGCAATGCAATTATTTGTTTCACTGTGCAAACGGAGCCCTTGGTAAGAAGTAGTAGAACAGAGGTCCTGCTGCATTGCATTTTTTTCTTGGGGTGCCTTCACAAGTTCACTGTAGAAAAAAAAGGCAGTTAAGTTCAGTGTGAAAAAAGCGAGAGCCAATTAAGTCCCTGTGGAAAAAGAATGTAGAGTAGAGACACCCCAGTCTTAATTTACTTATGAAATCGAGTAGAAACACTCATATATCTGCATAAAGAAAAAACCATGGTTTTAACTGGAAGCTACGGCATTAGGGCATTTCTAATTGATCCCTTATAACCGGTTAGAGGAGTTAAAACCCTGTTTTACACCTCTAACCAGGACCTAGACGATCCCCAATAACCGTTAGTGGAGGATAATTTATCCTCTGACGCGCATCCTGTTGTGGAATTGTCACGGCAGATGTCCTTAGTGTCAGGACTTAGTCGCGAGACCAACGCATTTATGTGGTAGCTTGAGAGGGGTTGAGCGGGACGAGAGACGCGATGTTTTACCCAGGTTCGGCCCCTCACGGTGGAGGTAAAAGCCTACATCCTGCTTCATTGATATTGATGATCATGATCACGGTTACAAGAGTGCTCTATCTCGAGAGCTATTGTCTAAACCTAACTTATCCAACTTGTAGAACTTGTCAATCTTCCCTAACTTGTCCAACTTGTGGAACTTGTGATCTTGTCCCCTTTTAAGGAGCCCTGCCCCTCCTTATACTAGTTTATCTCTAATACAAACCGGATACAAGTCCAGGTCTTAGCTCCTTGTAAGATAATATTCCTCCTGCCTTTCCTCTTAAACCGGCCCACCATTAAACGTGAACCGGCCTTCTGGGTTTTGGGCCTTGTCATCTGTCTGTCCCGCACGCCGGATCACCAGTGAGTCATAATAACCAGGTGGGTTGCTTGTAAACCGCCAGGTCAAGGCGGGTCGCCAGTAACTCGCCAAGTGTCAGCGGGGTCTTCAGATAATCCGCCAAGTCCGGCCGGGTTAACTTCCGGCCGGTTTACACTGCCAATCATGTAAACTGCCAATCCTCTGGCGGTTTACCAATGAAACGCCTAGTCCGGCCGGGTTATACTTCCGGCCGGTTTACGCCGCAGGGTATATCCCTGACATTAGCCCCCAAGTTTAGCTTGGATTTATTCATGGTAAACTTATGCTGCAAAATAAACACAAGAACAAATTTGACAGGTTATGCTCCGGGTTAAGAATTTTTGTAAACCGGTACCTGATCATACTTAAGTCCTTATTATTTCCTCCTTCTGGGAAATCCGGGTCAACAGACCAACTTCATAATCAATTTGCCGACATTGGTTTGTCACCGAGAAATATTGTGAGGAATAACTCCTTTAACTCAGCTCCTAAAGCACCGGTTTAAGAAATATGGGTCTGAAAATATTTATCTGGTATTCAGCCGGTTTGAAGATATAAAACTTGCCGGTTTAATATTACCAAAATGGCCGGTTTATAAATATTGATGGCGCCGGGTCATAATTGTTGTCGACACCGGGTCATGTAATTGATCTTCCTGATTTGCTCAAAACTGATAAAATGAAGATGTTCCTCCTTTATATGCATAATACCTGTAGCCCCAAGTCTTAAGAGGAGAACATAGTGATAACTTAAGACTTGTTCCAATAAGTGTTTCAACCTTGAAGAAATCCGGTTTGTTCATCTCAATCATATAAATTGAATGCTCCATATATGTAGCCCCCAAGTGCCGGGTTGTCATGCTTGCAGCAATCTGGGACTTGTAATTGCTTATATAAACTTCAATCCGTGTAGCCTCCATGTGCCGGGTTGTCATACTTGCAGCAACCTGGGACTTGTAATTGCTTATAAAAACTTTAATCAGTGTAGCTCCCAAAGGCCGGTTCAGTAAGATAATATTGAGCTGGGACTTTATATGTACTTTATTAAAAATAACATCATATGATGTAACTCCCATCATGGGGCTTGAACCCACGTCCACAAGGTTAAGAGCTTTGTGCTTTACCAACTAAGGAGTGGACCCTTCAATATAATGGATAAAAACTTGTGTACCTTGAATTGTTGACAGGAGCAATTGGTAGCCCCCAAGGGCCGGCTCATTATAATATGATGAGTCGGGTCTTCAGTAAGACTAAAAATTACTTGGCATTAGCCCCCAAGTGTCATGATGCATGCTTGCAGCGACATGAGACTTGCATTTAATCTCGATTTGAATAATGTAGCCCCCAAGTGCCGGGTTGTAAGCCTGCAGCGACTCGGGACTATTCCTTCCATTGTAGAATAAATCATATCCTTTGATAAAATAATAACCATTGCGCTAAAGCGACTTTGAAAACTCAATAATACCGGTTATTAATAACCAAAAAAATCCAGCCATGTTGGCTATTCAAGATAATATAATCCGATATGAAAACCTTATTCATTCAATATCATAATGAAAATCCAGCCAAGTTTGGCTATTTGAATAATATAACCCAATGATTTATAAGCGCATCATTCCAATGGCGCAATCCAAATATATATACTGGCGACTTATAGTCCAAAGCCAGGCCGGTTTAACAAATCTATTTCTGCATACAACAAGTTTAAAGTGTCCTGGCGGTTTACCGCCGGACGGATCATAATGCCCAACATATAACCCGGGTTTATAACCAAGGCTGCACTTAAGAATAATCAAATATGAAATAGATCATACCTGTGGCATTGAATCACATTGTTGGTTTTGCCAGCTTTTTGTTGTAAATGTGATAACCCCAATCTTGAGTATTGATAACTCCTTCCATATTGTGCCGGTTTATGATAAAACCGTGCCGGGTTGTGATAGACACCGGATTATCCATATATAATACTGGCGACTTGTAGTCAACCAGACCGGGTTAATAATCGCCGGATTATAACTGATCATGTACTGACAACTTGTAGTTGATAGCCGAGCCGGGTTGATAAACACCGGTTTACTCCATAATAAGATAGTAACATAAAATCAAACCGGGCAGATAGTCTCCGGATTAAGATTTGACCGTGTTCCGCCAATTTGCAATTGACAGTCGAACCGGATTAACAATGTCGGTTTTAAAAACGCAATAAAAAGAAAGAAATATCTTTCAAAGAAAAATGTGAAGCAAAGGCAATGACAAAACCGTTTGCAAAAAGAGGCTTATTTGAGCTGATCAGATGGCGTTACCATGGTCGGACACGACCAAGCTCCCGATAGGTGTAGCTATGGTTCAAGTCAGCCAGGTCCCCAAATGAAACCGTGGCATTTATGCCGATCAAGTGGCATGGCAATGGTTCGGGTTCGACCAAGCCCCCAAGTGATTCTGTGGCCTTAGGCCGATCAAGAGGCATGACTGGTTCAGACGTGACCAAGTCCCTAAGTGATCTGGTGGCTCTCGCCTATCAAGAGGCGTGACTATGGTTCAGACGTGACCACAAGTCCCCAAGTGATGTTGCGGCTTTTCGCCGACCACATGGCGTTGCTATGGTTCGGACGCGACCAAGCCCCCAAGTGATATTGTGGCATTGTGCCGATCAAAAGGTGTGACTATGGTTCGGATACGACCAAAAGCCCCCGAGTGATCAAGAATATGATAAGCCAATAAGGCATGATACCCATGTTTGAACCGCGCATCATGGCAGCAGGTCCTCTTTGGCACCCTTTAACTTTTTGCAAGAGATAAATCCTTCTTGAACCGGATGTTTAAACCGGATACTGAGAGCTTCAAAGCTTCGTGGAAGACATCTTTCCCTTGAACCGGATTGTAAACCAGAATACTTTCTGATGACCCGGAAATTTTCTGACGGCCTCTTAAACTCGAACTTGCAAGAAGTTAATTCCTTTCTGAACCGGAAATTCTTAAACCGGATTTGAGAGTTTCAGAGCTTTGTGATTTAATTTGTCCGGATGGATTTCACCTGATGCGTCAGGTCAGAGATTATCACCGCGGAGTTGATGATCACTGGGTGAAGCTGAAATTACTCACAGGTGAGTCGGCCGCGGGAGCTAAGCAGATGAGCCAGCCCGGTGTTGTAAACCGGCGCGGACGAGCAAATTGCCCTCCACGTTGTAGACCGGCGCAGATGCGTGAACCGGCCGCGAGGGTGGACGGGCGAGTTGTTCATGTCGTTGTGAACCGGTGCGGCCGCGAGAGACGGCCACGGCGTTGTAAACCGGCGCGGTCGCGAGAGACGGCCACGGTGTTATAAACCGGTGCGGGAACGACGACCAGCTGTACTAAAATGATGTCGGCATGCCCCATCTCCGTGGCCTAATACTACTTTGTAGTGGATTTTGTCCTGCGTAAAATATTACAAGGCAGAATAACTATTCGCAGACATATTATTGTATACAGATAAAATAGATAGGATGGGTATCACCTGATATTTTTATTGGATGAGCACAGACGCTCATTCCGGATAAGTACATCTTGTTCTGCGGCCAACACAGCCTTGAAACCTGAACCGTGAATGCGCTTGGTCCAGTAACTTCCACCCAGTCTCCGGTTTTCTTCTGGATGTGTGAGGGCATCTGTCAACCCCCGGTGGTTGGTTTGACTATTACAGTAGTATAGTAGTATTCTTCATTGGTTTTTGCTTGTCTATGCCTGGTGGTTCGGCAACGCAGGTCGGTTCACCGCGGACGTTTTGAGGCAGCACTCGGATTCGACAAGGCGGCCCAGAGGCAAAGGCGACGCTTGGAGGCGGCTGGCCAACAAGAGTGACAGCTGCGACCCGGCACCTGTCGGGATGACCGGCGGGTTGGCCAGTGCGGGCGGGTCATACGCAATGGAGACGGCGGTTTGCCTGCGGCAACTTGGCACGTGACAACAGAGGCGCGTTTAGCGATCCTGTCAGACCGGTTCGGACGGCGGCTGTGGCGAGTCCACGGAGCAGGAGGCGGCTCACCCGCGGTGTAAGCGGATCGGCCACTTGGGGTGCGCCTGATGGTTTGGCAACATAGCAGCTCGACGCGGGAGATGGTAAAGTGAATCCGGAGCGGTTTGAGATTCTCCAGTGGCGAACAAAGCAAAGAAGCTGGCTGTGATTAGGAACAGAGACCGAAGCGGAGACTTGAGGCCGCTTGGTCCGAAGTGAAACGGCAGCACGCGTCCATGTATTTACTCTATATATGAATTTGCAATTTGCAAAGGCAATCCCGATCTGGTTGCTTCCCCTTTGGCAGTTTTAGCTAATAAAGAATCTGGAGTTGTAGATCAACCTGATTATCACGTGACCGAGTACTAATTGAGGTAGTACAATTGCTACTGTTGTCTTGCATGAGTAGAGGTGTCTTCCCATTATTTCAAGGATCCACAGTTGGTCCGATTCCTTCGTGTGTATGCATCTTCATTGGTCGATCAGAGGAAAACGTGGATTCCAGCGATTTGACAGCTTGGTCTCGGCGACTTGCAGCAGTTTACCAATCATAACCCAAATCCTAATTTTCTCTTGATCCTTGAATCTCACAAAATATAAGTCTGAGTTTGACAAACTTGACGCTGATGCAGATCTTTCCAAACCGGTAATTCTTCATCCGGAAAAATTGTGAACCTTTCAATCCTTTGGGAAAATTCCTTCAAGAACTCAACACCACCGTGCGCGAGCCCCACGGTGGGCGCCAACTGTCGTGGAATTGTCACGGCAGATGTCCTTGGTGTCAGGACTTAGTCGCGAGGCCAACGCATTTATGTGGTAGCTTAAGAGGGGTTGAGCGGGACGAGAGACGCGATGTTTTACCCAGGTTCGGCCCCTCACGGTGAAGGTAAAAGCTTACATCCTGCTTTATTGATATTGATGATCATGATCACGGTTACAAGAGTGCTCTATCTCGAGAGCTATTGTCTAAACCTAACTTATCCAATTTGTAGAACTTGTCAATCTTCCCTAACTTGTCCAACTTGTGAAACTTGTGAATCTTGTCCCTTTTAAGAAGCCCTGCTCCTCCTTATATTTACACTCCATCGCTTGAGGTGGAGTAAAATACTCCACTAAGGGTTTAACCCGTCGGACCCCCTTTATTTTTAGGGGATAGGCTAAACTTGTCCTTAGCTTAAGCTCTAGGATTACCAACCGTAAACTCCCTTGCATTATGCCTGATTAACTTTCAAAAATATTACACACACACACACACACACACACACACACACACACACACACACACACACACACATATATATATATATATATATATATATATATATATAGAAAAATGGGTTGGTACACCTAGGAGTACATACTCACGTGTGTCATTTGATTTTCCGGCGCTGCTTTTTTGGCTCCACGATAAAGCCATTTAGCTTTTAATAATTATTTAATTATCTGCTGACCGCGTCCAGTTTGAAAAGTTGTTCCATATTTATAGGGATAAGCCACCAACAGGCAATAGATTACGTCAGAATCCCCCCAAAAAACTGGATGTAGCCGGATAACAAGGAAATATGGATTTGAACTGGGCGGTTCGACGGCAAACTCAGGCAACGGCAAGATGCGGCAACCTGCAGGGTTCGGCGAGATGCCACCGGCAGCCAGCTCTTCCCGGAGGAGATGCTAGGTATGAATATAATTTGTGTGCATGCACCTTTGACTTGCATCAATGAGCATATCAAGGGAGTGCCTCGCACGCATGCATGCATGTTCTTCCAATCGGCATTGATGGTGACGAGTTACATCAATCCATCAGCAAATTCATAGACAAACATGGCTGCATGATGAGATTAGATGAATCTGTTATCTGATGCTTGTACTAATTAATTGATATGGTATGCATGCCTGATCTATAGGTAATCTGAATCGGAATTTGGACTACATGCAAGCTGTGTTTCGCCCGCCGCCGCCGCTTCTCCGTGCAAGGCATGCATAGCGGCTTGCTTTTTCCTTCACACGAGTACACCTACACAACGCAGTGGATTTCGACAATGTGACATGGCGATCTAGATCAATCTGGCATGATTGATCCACTGTGCAACAGCCATGCATGGACAACATGGGACATACGTGATGCAAAATTAGGCAAATTTTGTTTTGTTATCTGCGTAGGAAAATACCTGTATAAAAAATGAATTATGCTCCCATATTGTATTCTTAATCTATTAATTGTACTACTCCTTTATGTAATATACCTTTTGAAATAATTATACTTGATTATATTGTATACTTCTTTTCTAATGGCATCGTACCGCTTTTTTAGTTTATAATATCTTTCAGATCAATTATACTAAGTTTTAGAGTAATATGTACTCCATCACAAAAATGAGGTATTAGTCCATTAAAAAACTTGTATATAACAAAACAAAAGAAGGAGTGCATTCTCCATAATAAAAATAAAAATAGTATATACTCCATTGATTCTAGACTAGTATATATACTCCTGATTACAAATGGCAGTATATACTCCTAATTAAAGAAAGTTGTGTATACTCTTAACAATATATGCTAATTAGCAAGCAGTAATTAGCAATCAGCATATACCACTTGAAATGCTGTACTACAACCTAAGGAAGTATGCAAAGATACTCTAATATGTAAAATGCAGTATATAGCCAGTCTAAAAAAGGTCAGTATCTACTACTTAAGAAATGCAGTATATACACTTAAGGGCAGTATATACTCCTTGAAAAAATGGCAGTTTAAGCTCCTTCAAAATGGTGTACATATGTATGTACTCAAGGGTAGGATGGCAGTATATACCCATTGGAAAAAACAGTAGCATGTACACTTGAAAAATACAGTATACTTCTTACAGATGTCAGATATGCCTAGACGAGTATATTTCATATATACCTCTTCGTGTCACCGGAAAAAAATACACCTCTTCGTTGATTGCTAGCAGACTATTAATCCCTATGCACAAGATTCATATCTATATGTATGAAATATACTCCCTTTTTTTAGCTGAAAATATACTCCTTTTTACTATTAAAAAAATGACCAAGTATAGTCTAGCCGTCACGTACAAGTGCATCACAAACTGGCCATTTTTCTAAGTGAAGCTAGTGGCCGTGTGTGCCTTGATTTTAGGACGTGGTTATGTATGCATATGTAGCTTCTCACCGGCACGATGCACAAATTAGTTAGCAGCTATTGGGTGTTGACACCGGTTTACCTTATCCACTGGTGTGGGAGTACATACTCCTGGGAGTATAAAAAAGGTGTCCAAATGGGAGGTGGGATGTCAAGGCAAGATTGGCTCTGCCTCTACAAGGGTGATGATGATGATGATGATGATGATGAGTAGTTTAGTTTTAAGTTTAAGTTTGTGTGTTAAATTTTGGTTGTCAAGACAATGTGTCCAATTTGGGTTGTCAAGACAATGTGTCTAATTTCGGTTGTTTCAATCGAAACTAGGTTGAACTTATGCAAATTTGATTTTTACTTTGTTATATATAGGGGATCGGCTAGGTCCAGCCAAAACTTAGTCAAGTAAAAATACTCCACTAAGGGTTTACTCCGCCGAATCCTCCTTTATTTTTAGGGGGTAGGCGAGAGTTGCCCTTAGCTTAAGCTCTAGAATTACCAACTGTAAACTCCCTTGCATTATGCCTGATAAACCCCAGCCACGATGGCACCAGCCCGGGCCCAATGGGAGGTGGGATAAGGCAAGATTGGCTCTGCCTCTACAAGGGTGATGATGAGTAGTTTAGTTTTAAGTTTAAGTTTGTGTGTTAAATTTTGGTTGTCAAGACAAGATTTTTTTTTTGAAACTATGATGATTTTTATAGCAAATTCAGAAACTATACACCCTAATGCAGAAAAATCAAAAGTATCACCCTGTCGGCCTCCTGTAGGCCGAAGAGGGACTTTTCGGCCTACCATTGACCGAAGAGAGACTTTTCGGCCAACCGCTGGCCAAAAAGGACCTTTTGGCCAACAGTTGGCCAAAGAGTCCCTCTTCAGCCAACACCGGCTCTACTGTTTTAGAAAATTCATATCAATTAAGATTTTTAGTATTTTAATTTGATTCTTTTTGCATTAGATTAGAAATTTTATGAAGTTTCTGTAGATATCAAGTTTGACTAGATTTGAAAGTTTGAATTTGATTTTTTATGAATTTGCTCAAATCACTAGATTGCCTATAATTTGAGCTAGGAGTATTCTTTTTAGATGGTTCTTTTTGCTGCTGGTTCTTTGTGACTTTGTTTATCAGTAGTAATTAATTGGTGAATTTTAGGATTATTAAAATTAGGTTTTCACGAAAACAGTTATGTTTTAGTGTTTTATAGGTTTTGTGCTATTTCTTTTAATTTTAATTGCTTTAAATTGTTTTCTTTATTTTTTGACATATTATTTTAGTTTCTGTTAAGTTATTAGTAGATAATTTATTTGTAGTATTTTTTGTATTTTATTTCTTTTATCCTCCATTTTCTTTCCCGTCGTTTTTTCCCTCCATTTTCTCCCGCTATTTTCTTTGCCGCCATTTTTTCCCGCCATTCTCTCCTGCCATTTTCTTTCCCGTCATTTTATTTGCCGCCATTCTCTCCCTCCATTTTCTCCCGCCATTTTATTTCCTGCCATTCTCTCTCGCCATTTTCTTTCCCGTTATTTTCTTTTCCGCCATTCTCTCCCGCCATCTTCTTTCTCGCCATCTTCTTTCTCGCCATCTTCACTTCACTTCTCAACTTATAAAACGAGCCTCATGTTGTCCACGACCGTAGATAACATCGTCTGACATGGTCTGTGTCTCCTGCGTCGGTGTTGCTGGTAGAGTGTGAAACACTGTCTGAGAGAAGTCATAAGTGTTTGCAGCTTCGTCATCATCATCGGAGAGTGTTTCACACCTATGACTTCTCTCACACAGTGTTTCACACTCCACATGAAGGCATTATAGTCATCCTCCGTTGATGCAGCACTCCTTATTGTGGCGGGAGAGAATGGCGGGAAAGAAAATGGCAGGAGAAAATGGCGGCAAAGAAGATGGTGGGAAAGAAAATGGAGGGAAAAAGATTGCATAAAAGTATTTTTTTCATGTATAAAACGGCAATGGTTGTACAGGATTTATAAGGAACTTTTAAATATAAACTCCTATGAAGCTCAAAACAAGTTTTCTAGTAGGATAAAAGAAATAAAATATACAAAAATACTACAAATAAAATAGCTACTGATAACTAAACGGAAACAAAAAGAATATGTCAAAAAACTAAAGAAAAAAATTTAAAGCAATTAAAATTAAAAGAAATGGCATAAAACCTATAAAACACTAAAACATGACTGTTTTCATAAAAATAATTTTAAATAATTATAAAATTCGCCAATTAATTACTACTGATAAACAAAGTCACAAAGAACCAGTAGCAAAAAGAATCATCTGAAAAAAAACTCCTAGCTCAAATTATAGGCAATCTAGTGATTTTAGCAAATTCATGAAAATTCAAATTCAAACTTTCAAATCTAGTCAAACTTGATATCTACAGAAACTTCATAATTTTTTTAATCTAATGCAAAAAGAATCAGATTAAAATACTAAATATCCTAATTGATACGAATTTTCTAAAACAGTAGAGCAGGTGTTGGCCGAAGAGGGACTCTTTGGTCAACTGTTGGCCGAAAAGTCCTTTTTGGCCAACGGTTGGTTGAAAAGTCTCTCTTCGGCCAACATGAAGCCGACAGGGTGATACTTTTGATTTTTCTGCATTAGTGTGTATAGTTTTCAAATTTGCTATGAAAATCATCATAGTTTAAAAAAAATTCTCAAGACAATGTGTCCAATTTGGGTTGTCAAGACAATGTGTCTAATTTCGGTTGTTTCAATCGAAACTAGGTTGAACTTATGCAAATTTGATTTTTTTTACTCCGTTATATATAGGGGATCGGCTAGGTCCAGCCAAAACTTAGTCGAGTAAAAATACTGAAGTCTTAGAGTCAAAATCCCCGGCCACTGTCGAAGCTTTTTGTTTTTTGAAAAGGAGGCAAAACCCTCGTCCACTGCATCAACCAATGCAGGCAGCCATCTTATTAATGAAAAAGTATCGAAGCCTTAGGGTCACTAGGGACCCATAATCATAGTGCAAAACGAAATAAAACAAAAAGGGATGCCACATCCGGCCTAGGCCGCCATGGTGGCGACCTCGGGGCTGCCGTTCGAGGGGGAGGTTCTAGAGGTGGAACACTCTCCTGTGCACTGCGATATGACATCTGTGCAAGGCTGGGACCGTGGTCGGGGTCGCGGAAGGGGCCGGGGTAGAGGCCGTCGTGGTGGCAGCACATCTGCCAGGACCGTGTTGAATGGGGCGGGGACCCTTTCCCCTCCTAAGCTATGAGAGGCATTATCCGGAACATTAGGGTTTTTGGGCAGCTACAGGCGGCGTCAACTGGCCGAAACCCTCCGCGAGGAGAAGCTGGATTTTATCAGTCTCCAGGAGACGATCAAAGCCGACTTCTCCCTAGCTAACCTACGCGCGGCTGGTGGTCAGGACTTTGCTTGGCGCTGGTTACCGACCCGTGGCCTTTTCGGTGGTATTTTAATCAGGATCCGTAAAGTCATTTGAAGTCGCTCACGTTTCTCTTGGTCAGTATGTTGTCAGTACAGAGATCATCTAGCGCAACATTCAGTTCAGGCACTACTCGAATTTCCGTATACGCGGGTGCCAGGCTCTTCGCCGATAGTCAAATCACGGACACTCGGCAAAGTAAACAACATCGAGAGCAACGCTCGGCAAACCTGACTTCATGGCAACTGGCATACGGCCTTGTGTGAGAGAAGCAAAATCAATCTCTCATCCTCTCCCTCCGTCTATCTAGCTTTTGTCTCGGTGGCCAGCCGATCGATCGAATAAGGATTTGTCTCGGCGAGATATGGGGTGGTTGACTGCAACCCCGCCGCGTATGGCCGGCGTCGCTGCCCTAGACGACGTGCTCGCGGTCACACCGAAGGCGCGCAAGAGCCAAAGAGCGCCGGCAACTCCCACGGCCACAGGCAGCGGCCGCTTCCACCGGCTCGAGGTGATCGGCGCAGGAACCTTCGGCGTCGTCTACCGGGCCAGGGACCGCCGCACAGGAGAGATCGTGGCGATGAAGTGTCTTCGTGCGAGCGACGACGGGTAGATCGGGCCGCTACCTCTCCATCGGCTGCTCCGGCGGCGGGAGGGAGAGGGAACCTCGGGTCTGTTCGCTAGGTGTGTGTGTGGTAGGGTTAGGGTTGAGAGAGACGCTGTCGAGGCCGTTGCGGTGGTGTCACGTCGGAATAAGTTACTCCGGGCTCCGTTCGCGGTCAGGCGAGGCCTTTGCCTTCATCTAGGAGCCAGCGGAGTTGGGGATCCCCGCGTCTCGTCGAGGTCGCGGGCTTTGGTGGCTGGAGGTCCATCGGCACTGGCCGTTTGGGTCCTCAGATGGGCGAGGGATTCAGGGAGACGAAGACCCTTCTTCTTCCTTGTTGGTATTATTCGCTGCTGCTGTTCTTCTCCTTCCTTTGTGCTGATGCTAGTGGGAGATCCTGCTTTGTCCGGGCGGATGGCCCGGCCGCGATGCAGGACCGGTCGGATGACTGATGGCGACGGCTGTTGCAGGTGTGTTGAATTGATATCCATGCCCTCTTAGCGCTGATGTCAAGAAAAGAGGAAGCAGCGTAGCGGCAATTGTACCATGGTCGAAGATGATGACATGCTTGCGACTGGTTACAGATCCTTCTGCTGCAGGGGTCTTCTCTTAAGATTCAGGAATGATGACACAGGGTTCCGAAGATCTTCTTGTGTTATGGTTGTCTTAGGGTACTTTAGGTGTTCATGGTCCTTTGTGTTTGTGTTTCAGTGTGCTTGTAAGGGTCAACTTCTTTGTATTGATTCATAATACGAATGAAAAAATCCTCGAGAGATCGTCGGCAGAGGGAAGCCGCCGAAAAACGTCGCCAAGAAAGCTTGTCGCCTTTGCGTCGGCTAGACGGCCTTCGTTCTTCTACGGAAAGATAGAAAACCCTCGTGGAATAAGTCTCGTGATCAAATAGCCAACCAGTACAGGATGCTTACAGTTGCCACATACTCTGTACTGTACCATGCACGCACACACACTAACACGGCACACGGTTCTCTGGGCTGGCCGTCCGGCATCTCAGTCCGACGAGCCGGGCCAGACATTGAACGGCAGCGAGACGTCCTTGACGACGGCGGCGAGGCCGAGGGAGACGCTGGCGCCAAGGGACAGCAGCCTGGCCCGCCCCACCTGCGCGCCGACCGCCACGCAGACGTCGACGCCGACCACCGCGCCGTACGCGGCGCCCGTGGACGAGTAGAGCAGCGCCTGCGCCAGCACGTCGACGACGACCAGGATGATCCCTGGGAGCGGGCTGCCCCCGTCGTCATCATCGTCACCGGCGCCGCTGAGCTGCAGGTAGACTGCCGCGGCCTCCAGCACGGCCGCGGCGACGTTGGCCCCCACCAGGTACACGAAGGCGCCGTAGTCCCGGTAGGTGACGGCCGTGGGCGTCGCGCCGGCGATCGTGCAGTCGTCGGCCGTGGCCATCATGACGGCGGACGCGAGGGCCAGGATGAGCGCGGAGAGGCGGAGCAGCAGGCTCACCGCCTTGGAGCCGTTGGGCTCGTCCTTCTCCCACCATCCAGACATGGTCGATGGGTCGACGGTTAGATTTTTGCTGCCTACGACTACGATGGCGCCGTGGGAGGGAGCTTGGTGCAGCTATTTATGCATGCTATCCTAATCCTTCCACACGGAGAGCATCTCCGAGAGCACAAAGGTTTCGCACTCTAAAATAGTTGTAGCACATCACTGTAACATTTTTAGCGGGTCAGACTCAGCATTAATTTATCAGATGCCAAAAAACACGTGCCTAAAAAAACACACAGTGTAAATTGTAAAGCGTGCGCAATCCGGCGTCTCAAAATTTGTATCATGCAGATAGCACGCCCAATCCTTTTTTGCGCACATTATTTTACAGCTTCTGCTAAAGTTGTCACAGAACCTGTCCGGCGTTCAAAAAACCAAACTTTAGTAAGCGGAATAGTTTTTGGGCGTCCGTTGGAGACACTCTAATGATGGACGTATATGTCACGCTCTGTTGACGCGCACGTCGTTCTCGTCGGCATCGACCTGTTGACGAGCATGTCCTTGTTGGCATCCACTATAGCTTGCTATTATTTCTATCTGTTTTTGCGCCGGCCACTTGTTTTCGCGCGTGGCCAGGACTGACGACAAATCTGCAAGAGCGAACAAAAAGGAAGAAGACATCGGGAAGTTCTAAGAAGTTGCGTAGGGCAGGTCGGAAAGAACGCCTGAGACGACCAGCCAAGCTGCTGTGGACGCAAGTCGGTCGTCATTTTTGTACGCTACTGCGTGACTGCGTGTCGGTCTCGGTCGGTCTGATCACCGTTCATTCCTTCGTCCGCACGGCCGGAGCTATGTGTTGATGTGTGTATTGCTGCAAGGGTCATGCCTGCGGCCTGCCCCTCACGGACACACACACACACACACAGCCCATGGATTTTTTGTGAAGAAACTCTGTTTTAGTTGGCAGAAGTTGAGAGAAATAGTGTTTTTGGACCCTATAAAAAACATTTCGTCATTTGCTCCGCCACTGTTTGTTAGGACACACATTTATGTTTAGGAAGGTAAAAAAGATGTACTAGTAATGAAGTGTCAGCAAGTTTATCTATCAATCTGGTGAAGAAAATGTTGTTGGTGCTCAATGCACGAGAGAGAAACAGAGAGACCTAAGTGCAACTCTAGCAGATTCTTGTAATGGAAGACCCTAAAACCACTTTATGGCCACTCCATAAAAGCTTTTGGATTTCAGGCTGCTTCGCCTTATCAGATTATTTGTAACTGCGGTTCCTAGATTTTTATTTCTCTTCTTTTCTTTTGCATATGAACCCCATTTTAACTTCAAATTCATATCACAACAATTCAAACTTTAATGTTTTCACCCCCAAATCATAATAATTCAAACTTCCGGGGTGCTCTTCTCCCATATGGACATAATTTTAATTTTGATTTCTCTACTTTGGAGTGTCTCCTCAAAAGATGCTCGGCATAGACGGGCTCTGCAAATTATTCACACATACGATGGTTTTAACATGTTCCGAAGAATCATAACACACCCCGGTTGAGAACGTGTATGCTTTTGGTTGTTGCCCTCGTCCATCTTCGCAAGCAAAAGAGCTACCGTGCCAAAATCATCATCATCCTCCAGAATTTCATCGCCATCCCCTGGGCAATGAATCCTAAATATTCCTCCTCGAATGATTTTTCATTAATTGTCACCAATTGTAGTTGAACAATGCCAACGTGCTTACTCATTTCAACATGATCTAAATGCTGGGAAAAAGCAAAGAAAGAGAGGCAACACCTTGTGTGCATCAATGGCGTCAACCAGCCAGAGCTATGTGCGGTGGAGAGGAGGCGTGACAGCATGTTCATGTTCATGGGGAGGAGGGATGGTGTGGTTGGGAATGCGTGGGAGTGGTGCGATGGCGGGAGTAGTGCGATAACTGGATCATCCGGGGCAGCAATGAAAGGGCGGAGAGAAGATGGCGATACCGAGCATAAGTAGGCGGGAAGGACCAGCAGAATTAGGTGGGGTGGCGTGCGACCTTGTTGCAGCGTTCATAAAGCCAGGCCAGCGGTAAGGACTTCACTTCGATTTTTTTATCTAACTTACCAATGATCTTTGTTCTTTGTTTGTGCTTTAGGTTGCTGTGATTTTATTTAATTAATGAATAAAATCATATATTTTATTCAACAAATAATGTTCCTGTATTTCAGCCTAACGATTAGAGATATGCATCCATAGGAAATACACGGTTAACTTAATAGACAAGGGCAAACACGCGTTTAAGAAAATATACTAGTAACAACTAATTAACACCCATGTAGCAATTGTTTATACGGATTGCCTTTCTTTCACTTCAATACAAAAGTTTCCTCACGCTGTTACACATGATTTTCGACCTGCCTACGTACAACGAAATGTCTCTGGACTATTGGATTTGTCACTCTTTGTGATCAACACAAACATGAGTTTATTCGCAAGGTACTCTTAATTGACTAACCACTAATGGTCCGACCACCATCGACGGTGATGACTTGGCCGGTGACGAAGGACGCCGCCGGCATGCATAGAAATGACACCACAGTCGCCACCTCGGCCGGCTCGCCTGCTCGCCGCATCGGAGTCCTGGCCAACTCGTTTTCTATGATCTCCGGTCCTAGCTGTTTCATTCAGGTATAATGATCAGTTATCGACATTTTGCCATGCGTGGCAGCAATATCAGTTGGCTTAGTTAAATTGTTTCCTCGAAAACGATAGTAAAAGAGTATTCTATTGCATGTACATCATATAACTACTTACGTAAAGCAGTTCAACCTATTCATTTCTATAACATATTTTCATGTAGAATCTGATGGTGCGTGCACTGTTTAACATGTCGGTCTTAGTCGCGCTAGGGGCGACACAGTTCACCCGGATCTTGTTCTGGGCCCACTCTGTAGCAAGGCTCCTTGTAAGGGCATCTCCAGCCGTGCCCCCAACAGGCCCCACCAGGCCACTTTTTCGGCGCCGGCGCCGAAAAAACGGCCCAGTCACGCCCCTAGGACGCCGAAAATCGACGGTTCGGACCTTTTTTCCGCCTGGCGGTCAAAGGCCGAACCCGGCGCGCTGGGGAGCAGTTGGGGGCTCCGGCGCTAGGGAAAAGCACGCCTGGCCCACACCAACAGGGGAAAAGTCAAGGTTTTCTTCCCCCGACTCGCCCCGCACCCCCCGCGCCCTCGGCCACCACTAGCTATATCCCGGCGACGGCCGCCGCCCTACTCCGCTAGATAGCCATTCCCTGCCGGAAAATAGCAGCGCTTCACCGCGGCAGCCCCTTCCACGGCAGCTGGGCGTTTCCGGCTGCCGTTTCCGGCCGCGGAGGCGCGGTTTAGCGGCGGGTACACGCCCACCGAGCGCAAGGTGTTCGGCGTTTTGCCTGACTCGAAGATGGACTCGGATGACGAGGAAGAGCTCGCCGCGCTGCTAGAGGAGGAAGCCGCGGACAACGTCCAGGAAGAAGAGCATCTCATGGTGCTCGCCGCCCTCGCCCAGCTGATGGCGAGCAATGAAAAGCCGCGGTGAGGTGGCTCGGCGCCGGGGCGGGTGAAAGCAAAGAACCGGCATCGTCTCGAAGGCTACTGCATGCTCTACTCCGACTACTTCGCCGATGCTCCACTTCATGGCGAGAAAACATTTCGGCGCCGTTATCGGATGAGCCGAAAGCTCTTCCTCAGGATTGTGAATTTCATCCGGGAGTTTGACAACTACTTCAAGTGCAAGATGGATTGCACTGGCACTATTGGATTCACCTCCATTCAGAAGTGCACGACAGCGATGAGGATGCTTGCATATGGAGCTCCCAGTGATTCACTCGACGACTATGGGCGCATGGCCGAGTCCACCAGCATAGAGTGTTTCTACAAGTTCTGTCGGGCAGTGATGGCAGTGTTTGGGCCACAATACTTGAGAACACCCAATGCGGAAGACACTGCTCGGATCCTAGCCCAGAATGCAGCAAGAGGATTTCCTGAGATGCTTGGAAGCATCGACTGCATGCATTGGAAATGGAAGAATTGCCCATTTGATTGGCAGGGGATGTACAAAGGCGCCAAAGGCGGTTGCAGTGTGGTGCTTGAGGCGGTAGCCCCACAGGACCTCTGGATTTGGCACTCCTTCTTTGATATGCCAGGAACCAAGTGAGCCGGCATGGGAGGATATGTTGACAATGCTACCTCCCCCGGAGACGGAGGCGTTAAGGAGGAAGGGGTGCGCGAGCTGGCTGAGGTGGAAGTATGACTCTTGGTTGGTCGTCATTAGGTGTGAGTACTCCTCCGATGTCCATTCCACGCTCGCCTTAGCAAGAATCTGAGCTGCGTTGTTCACCTGCATAGCGTAGAGTTGGTCGCCATCAGGTGAGAGAAATCTCCCTCTCAAAGAGCAAACTTTAACATGCTCCTTTTTACCCTTTCTTTTTATATGTGAGATAATAAGGTAACCGTTAATTATTAGAGCAGTTTTAACATGGTCCCTCTTACCCCCTCTTTTCACATGAGAGGTAAGAGTATAAAATAGATCTTAACCGTTGATCTCATCAATGAATGGCTTGATTGACTCTTATCTTCTTACCTCACATGTAAAAAAAGGAGGTAAGAGGGACCATGTTAAAATTTGCCTAATTATTAATGATATCAACGGTTCAGATCTAATGTATACTCTTACTCTCGTTGAAAAGAGGATGTAAAAGGAAGCATGTTAAAACTGCTCAAAAGAAAGATAACGAACTCTAACTCGAGTTAGTTACCACTTACCAGTATGTCGAGCTTGCCGTCGAAGACCTGCTTAATCGTCTCCATGAGCTGCACCCTGTGGGTGCGTAGGGAGACGTCGCAGACGGAGACGGTGACCGGGAGCCCCTTGGCCTCCCACCGGCGGCGGCACTCCTCCAGCTCCGCCGCGCTCCGGGCGCACGTGTGCACCCGCGCCCCGTGCCCCGCCAGCTCCTCCACGATCGCGTGGCTGTGTTGGCGTTTCCATCGATGCGGCCATGCAGTTAAGTAGTACTCCATATGATACATGAATGTATATACTCGCACGAAAGCTAGCTGATTAGATTATGTGATTGCGTCCGTACCCGATCCCTTTGCTGCCACCGGTGACCAGCGCCGTCGCGCCGGCCAGGTTCCACCTCTCGTCCCTGCTCATGCTGCTGTCTGCCATCTCTCTTCTCTGCGTGTTCCGGTGATTTGTGTTGTGGGTAGCAACATATCCCCTCCATCTTTATGCCGTGCTACCCGTTCGTATGCCGAGGCAGCACTCTTGTGGGACGCGATCTGGATCGTCAGATCGTTCGAGGGTCAACACCCTCCCTGGCATCTTCGCAAAGTCAAAATACACCTCGTGGAATCTCCCCCAAAAAATACTGAGTAAAAAGGGCTCGCGCGATCCACGCACTTAGTAACATACTCACTTCACTAATTGATGTACTAAGTAGTTTGTTTTTTGGAGTTCTCTAAGAGAGTCGATGGCGATCCACTAGGGATGGTTGTCCTATTCCTACCCGTGGGTTGGTGGTGGTGTGCTTTCGTAGACTATAAGAAGACTATAAGCTGACTATAAGAAAAACCACCACTATTCGTATTAAGATTAGTTGTTTAGCTACCTCTTTTCCCCCGTGACCTCCTCCCCCCGTGCGGCGGCGCCGCGCCGCATCGGGGCCTCCCCGCCGGCCCCCCTCTCCTCCCTGCCGAGCCTCCCTCTCCTTCCGCCGCCGCCGCCGAGGGCATCGCAGGCTAAGCATGCGGGCCGCAGCGGCGGCGGCGGCAATCTTCCTCGGCCGGCGATCGGATCTGGGTGGCGGCGACCCACTGCGGCCGATCCAAGGGCGATGGCGCAGGCCGGTGGCGACCAAGGTTGTCGTGCTGGTAGCGGCGATGAAGAGATCACGTCGGCGGCTAGGGTGTCCGATCTGGATCCCATTCGGATCTGGATGGTGGTTCCTCGAGCTGTCGTGCGCATCCTTTGTTCCGGCGCGGCAAGCGGCCTCTGGACTAGGCACGCGACACGAGGACGTCGGGGGCTCCGGCCCTTGGCGTGGAGGTGGTGGCCATCTTCTTCGCCGGAGGTGGTCGGCTAGATGGTTGTGGATTCTCGCATCCAGTCCCGGCGTACAGTGGCGAAACGGGGCTGCCGGTGAAAACCGTGCTATGACTTGGGTCATGGCGAGCGATGGCGGCGTTTTTGCGTCGTTATCTTGTTGAAGACATCGCCTCTGTAGCTTATGTCGACTTGCTTGCGCTGCTCTGGGTGAAAACCTTGATCCGGAGTTTCCGGATCGGAGGATGGCGGTGCTTTTGGGGCGTCGTTTTCCCTCATGGGGGCATTGTTTTTTGAGCAGCAGCTGGATGCAGGACCAGAGGACAGATTCTTTGGTGGAGCGGTGCGACATCTCACTCATTGATGGCGGCGGGTCTCGGCGGCATGGTGCTGTGGTGACTCTGCGTCCGATGCGCGGAGATGGACTCGCGCAGGAGGGTGACGCGGTCTGGCGTCGTGGTGGCGTCGACGGTAGCTAGACCGGGCAACGTACATGCAGCAGTACAGCTCTGAAGATGGATTGGTGACAGGTGGCTGCGGCGGCCTCAGACCCGGCAGGCGTCCTGGTTGAGGAGTGCACCGGACTAGTAGGTGACCCATATCCGGCAGGCGTCTTGGATGGGACCTCAAGTCTTAGATGTTAGGTTTGGCTGCGAGGTCTGTTTGGTACTAGGCCCAGACTATCAGCATCCTTCATCTCTTGGATAGGAGTAGCGACACTTTTGTTGCCTAGACGGTGGCTTCAGTCTTACTGTTGTATGACTTTGTAAGATCTTGTGTGAATAATTAATAAAGTGGCTGCATGCATCGTCCAGATGCAGAGGCCGGGGGTCCTCCTCCATTTCCAAAAAAAAAATCGTATTAGATAGAAGAAGAAAAGGAAATTTGGGGCAGGATATTATGATAGAAAGGAGAATGTTAGCTTCCGGCCTGTGCGTCCCTTTAGGCCCTATTTGGTTCATAAGTCCTAGGACTTTTTTTAGTCCCAACTTATAAGTTCTAAGTCCCTAAAAAGTCCCTACTTGTTTGGTTCCTGGGACTTATAAGTCTCTATAAGACCATATTACAACTATAAGTCCCTAGAAGTCCCTCCTTGAGAGTCCTTGAGAGTCTTATTTCATAAGTCTCGAATGCTCACTTTAAGTCCCTATAAGTCCCTCATGTTTGGTTTAGATGAAACTTATAGGGACTTATTTAAGTCCCTAGACCAATAAGTCCCTAGAAACAAACACCCTCTTAGATTGCTCCATGTGTGCATATGGGTCCACCCCGCGCTTTCCCTCATCCTCTTATCCTTTTCTCGGTCGAGCGCAGCCACTCATTTCCCAAATCTCCTCCCCGCGCAACCACTGCTTGCCAGCCATGGCCAGCCACGCCACGACAATCTTCCCGGACGAGCTGTCCTGCTGTGGTGCTCGCGCAGGCTCCTACCTCCCCCACGGATGCGGATGGGTAGTGTTGTGGGGCGGTGTTGCAAATGGAGAGCGTGGGAGGCCATGGATGGTTTTCTGAATGGATGAGGTGGCAAGGCACAACTGGAACAACCGACCGGACAACAATCCATCAGCGCGGCAAACCAGCAGTCGCCAGTGCACGCTCTGGCCTCCGGTGTTGCAACCGGCTGGCTTTTTTGCTGGAACCATGCCGGTGAAAAACTGCAACCAGCATTGCCAGCGATGGAGATGGCGGCCTCGGTGCTGGAACCGGCCGGCGAAAAGGTTGCATCCACACCGATCAACATTTGCAATTGGGCGACTAGTCCATTTGATTTGCTGGCACCGGGTTTTTGTTTTGCTATAACGACAAGGTTTTTTGCTTGACCGGTGAGATGTTTCGTTGCGACCGTCGGCAGGGATGGCACGTTGTCCATTAGATTTGCTGGCAGTGATAAGCGTCAACCGGCCAGCCTAACAGTTGAGTGGATTTATGCCGGACCGGCTAGTCAGAACCGGAACACAATGTAACAGTGTGTGTGGCGTCTCCGGAGCTGCTGCTCCTACTTATACCATCCACACAATTGTGCTCGACATGTTACACCTTGTGGACGTGCATGTCCACTTCAGTTCAGCAATGAACTGGGTCTTCGCTAAAAATTCACAGTGCAGTCTTCATTGATGTCCATATCCCCGTCAGTATTTGTACTTACCTCATCCACTTGTTTATCGTACGGACAGACGAAGCGCGTGCATACGACTGATGACAAATCTGCAGTAAAACAAAAAAAAAACAGGAAATTGGACAGCCCGAAGAAACTGCGTGAGACAGGTCAAGTCAGAAATTGTGTGCTAGACAGGTCGAAGAGACAAGTCAAGCTCGTTTGTTTTGTACTGTACCACGTGTTGATCTATCATTATTTTTATTTAGGACAAGCAATTATGTTTAGGAAGCTAAATAAACGAGATGCGGTGTCAACAAGCTTGTCGATCAACCCGGCGAAGAAGATGTTGTTGCTGGTGAATGCACCAGAGAGAAACCAGTTTACAGGCAATCCTTAATTTTGTTTAGGGTGTTCTACTGTAGTAGATTCCCTGTAACTGTAGTTTCTATTTTATTTTCTTCTATTTATATTTTCTTTGTGGATATGAAGCCCATTTTAACTCCATTTTTATTCCATGGTACTCCGACCATTTCATTTTAATCAACACTAACAATACGAAAGCAATATCATTAGATGCATCGTAAAATTAATTTTCATACCATATAATTTCACTATTGTAGGCCCCGCGAAACGCTTTCCTCCTCTCCTTCCACGAGCGAGACCCATAGTGTTGCACCGCCTCCCACCGACACCAGCGTCGATCCGCCTCGTCTCATGTGGCCTTGCGGCCATGAAGATGCGGTGGATTCCGGCCCTAGCCGGTGCGAGGGCTCCATTTTATGTTTTTTTTGTCTTTGGTGGATTTGCATGGATCCAATCTTTGGTTGTCTACGTTCATGTATCTTCAGATTGGATCCATCGTATCTACGCTTCTCTTCATTAGCGACAGTTGTTGTACTGGTGTGTTGGTCCCTTGGGGCCTTAGCACGACGAGTTCCCGGCTGTCTACTACAACAAAGCTTACCTGGCTCTGGTGAGGGAGGAACGATGACGGCGGCAAGCCATCAACTCGCTACAGTGCTTATAGTCATCGCTAGGTAATCAACCAACATGGATGTAATTTCTATTGCTGCTTGTGTTCTTTGGAATGTCATGATGTTCGATGAATTCGAATAGATTGGAGGTTTTTCTTGAAAAAAAAACTTCAGTATTGCAGATATTGATATTTTTAAATATAAATTTGGGCAAAATATAACTTTAAACAAATTTATGTTCGGAGTAAAAAGAAACTGAGTGAGCATTAATTCAAAATTTTATGTTTCTACCTCCACGCCAAAATAATGCAACTTATAGGTGCTATTCTCTTTGTATATATGAGCATGAATTTCGCTCCAATTTCTCTTCTTGGAAGTATTTCCCGAAGAGATACCCGGGATACACAGGGCACTCTGCAAAGTAATCATGCATAATGTTGCCATGGCCTTCTACATGTTCTGTTGAATCCTCACACACCTCGTTGAGAACCTGTATGCTTTCACTTGTTGCTCTGTCCATCTCCGCCTGCAAAAGAGCCGCCATGTCCAAATCATGGCTATCTCAAGAAATTCATCAACATCCTCCTCCGACAATGAACCTTAAATGTTCCTCCTCGAATGATTTAATCGACACCAATGTCAATTGGACATCATAAATTTGCTTAATCATTTCAACATGATCAATTTTGTAGATAGAACTATGAAGACAACCCTGAGGTGGAATACCGCTGAGGACCTTGTGTGCATTGATGGTGTCGAATGATCGAAGCTATGTAGGGAGGGGTGGTGATACGTCTCCGACGTATTTATAATTTTTGATTGTGCCATGCTATTATAATATAAATCTTGAATATTTTATATGTAATTATATATTATTTTCTGGGACTAGCCTATTAACCTAGTGTCCAGTGTCAGTTGCTATTTTTTGTTTGTTTTTTGCTTCTCAGGAAATCGGTATCAAATGGAGTCCAAACGCTACAAAAAAATTTAACGATTTTTTCTAGACCCAAAGAGACCCTAGAAACTTCCGGAGAAGACCTGGCGAGCCACGAGGGAGCAACAAACTCGGGAGGCGGGCCCCCAGGCTTGTGGGCTCCCACAGGCGGCGGCACTCCTCTAGCTTGGCCGCACTCTGGGCGCACGTGTGCACCCTCGCCCCGTGCCCCGTTAGCTCCGCCACGATCGCTGGGCTGTGTTAGGCAGTACTCTATGATAATATGAATGTATATACTTATTAGCAATGTGTCCGTGAGTTGCAACGGATCCAAAGTAGAATAATACATATTCACAAATTTGAAAGAAAACAGTCAAGTTTTGATATACGTATATCACTAAATATATCTTATGTTTCACTCAAAATATATTCCTTGGGCTATTTTGATGAGGCAAGTGAGGAATGTGGTGTGCTTTCGAAGACTATAAGAAGACTATAAGCTGACTGTAAGAAAACCACCATTATTTGTATTAAAAAACAAATTTGTGGCAGGCTATAAGAAAAAACACAAATAGTTGAGCGAATTTATCAATGAATCTGGCACCGAGTGTGTGGCGTCACCGAACCCGGAACTGCTGCTCTCTTTTTTTGAAAGATAGGGGTTTTCCCCCTGCCCCAATTTTTATTAAAAAGCAAAGGCGAAACCAACACAACCAGGACAATGTACAACGCTCGGCAACAACCAAAGTAGCTGTCATAGAAGGACGAAGCGAAAACTACCCTATTACAAGGCAAAACAGATGAATCCGGCCAACGCCTGAAGCACCCAAAAGCAGCGGATTAAGTTCAGGTAGTTCAGATAACTTCATATCTCCCAAGCTATTCTAAGCAGTTCCCTTCTTCGCCGATCCAAAAGTCTTAAGCACCGGAGAAGAGGCGCACCCTGGGCGTCGGAGCACAAAATCTTCCATTGTCTCATCAGCCCTCCCACCAGGTCCATGATGCAGCGAATGCTTCGCCATTTTCGCCCCTGAAACAAAAAATCATTGCACAGAAGCCATAAGCCCCACAAGGTAGCAGAGGTAACAGTATTGATAGCTTTATTTTTCTTTTTCACTTTCCACAAAGCAGACAAAGACAAAAAGAAAGATGGAACATGGATGTCCATCCCCTCAGCAATTGTATTCCAAATATGACTGGCTACCACACATTCAAAAAATAGATGATTAATCGATTCATTTTCCCCACAGAAAACACAAGTAGGATCTTCCACATGTCTCCTCTTGGCCAGGTTATCTCTAGTCAAGCACTTGTTGTTGTAAGCCAGCCAGAGAAAAACATGAATATTAGGTGGAACTTTAATTTTTCAAATGGCATCTTTAATATCAAAAGATATTCCACCAAAGTTAATCATTTTGCAAAAGGATTTAACTGTATATATCCCAGAAGGTTCAAGATTTCATCTAGGAGAATCTGGAACAGACCCAGGGGTAAAAGTACTAACTATCTCACATAGCTCATACCATTTTTTCATAATGCTATCATCTATACACCTCCTGAAAGTCAGTTGTAAAGTATTGCCATCCCATACCTGGGCAACAATGGCACCTTGTTGTTGGCAAATGTCAAACAGCTCCCAGAATCTGGTTTTAAGAGAGTATCCCCCAATCCAGGAACCATGCCAAAAGGCAATGTTTACACCATTTCCGGGAATCCAACTAGTAAAAGTTTTAGCACCTTCCAGAGCCCAGGTTAGGCTTTTCCAAAAAAGAGAGCCTAACCCAGGTTTCCCCCAGTAGAGATTGGGTTTATCAGTAGCATATTTGAAGTTAATGACTTTCTTCCAATCACTATCCCTACAATCATAGAATCTCCTCCCTCATGAGGCAAGGAGAGCCATGTTATACTCTCTAAGATTAGGAACCCCTAGACCCCAAATTCTTTTTTCTGAGCAATCAAGCCCCAACTAGCCAGATGGTATTTATGATTATCACCCATATTGCCTCAAAAGAAGTGAGACATCTGTGAGGTAATGGCATCAATGGCCCACTTAGGGAATTTCATAACAGACATCAGATAAGCAGGAATGCTGGCTTGTCGACACAATTGTGCTGCTCCTACTTAGAGCATCTCCAGCTGCACCCCCAAGAAGGCCCTCCAGGCGCTTTTTCGGCCGCCGGCGCCAAAAAATCGGCCCAGTCGCGCCCCCAAGAGCCCAGTTTTCGCCGGCTCGGGCCGAAATTGGCGACGGCGGACCCAACCCGAACCCGGCGCGCTGGGGGTCGCTCGGGGGCGCCGGGCGGATCTTTTTTGGCGCGAAGAGCCGCGGACCAGCCGCGTCAGCGACTCGACTCTCTTCTCGCCGCTTCGTCGTCCTCATCGCCTCGTTTCCCGCGGCGAATCAATGCCAAAGCTGCGCGCTGCGGTGGGTGCGGGACGACTACCTCCGGACGGAGATGACCCGACAGACTCGGGCCCTGGAGGAGATCGCCGCCCGCAAGCGTGGGCGCGAGGACGAGCACGGCATCGTCGTCCTCGACAGCGACGACGACGACGCCCCCGGACCGTCCAACCCTCCGCGCCAACCGGGGGAGGGATGCAGCAGGGACGGCGGCGGCGGCGGTGGAGACGACGACGACGACGGCGGCGGCGGCGACTACACGCGGTTCTACCGCCTCCTCGGCATGTAGAACTGCAAAGGCGGGCGGCGGGCGGCGAGCGGCGAGGTAGACGGCGAGGAGCGGCGATGGAGACGGTGGGGGCAGCCCGTGCTAGTTTTTTCTTTTTTGTAAAATATATTTAAATTTGAACGAACTCGCCGATGTTTGCGATAAATTTGAGCCGTGTTTGCGCCGTATTTGATTTTCTCAAAAAAACGTGGGCGCCGCGACTGAAAGGCATCACGCCCCCAGTGCGCGGTTTAGCGCCGGTGCGCCCCCAGGGGCGATATTTAGCCTCTCCTGGGGGGCCAACGAGATGCTCTTATACCATCCACACAATTATGCTCAACATGCCAGACCTTGTCGACGTGCATGTCCAGTTCACTTCGTTGATGTCCATATCCCCGTCGGCATCTGGTATTACTTGTATTTGACCGCATCCACTTGTTTATCGTACGGCCGGACGGACGCGCATGCATACGACTGATGACAAATCTGCAGCAGAAAAAAAAGCAAGAAATTGCGTACTACTGTAGTAGGCAGGGCAGGTCAGAAATTGTGTACTAGACAGGTCGAAGGTCACGCTCGTTTGTTTTGTACTGTACCGCGTGTTGATCTGTCACCATTTGTAGGACAAGCATTCATGTTTATAGGAAGCTAAATAAACGAAATGCGGTGTCAACAAGCTTGTCTACCAATCTGGCGAAGAAAAATAGAAAATGTTGTTGCTGGTGAATGCACTAGAGGGAAACCGAGGGTCGGTAAGAGCAACTCCAGCCGATTCTCGTAAGGGATACGTATATTTTTCATTCCTTAATTTTTTTTAAAGTATAGAAATGATTCTTCAACATCAAAACTAGCAAACCTTAATCCCTTAACTTCTCAAACCGAATATGTTTAGTCCCTCATACCGTTTTGAATGGTTTTGTTGACAACGTGGCATGGTTTTTCTTGCATTTTATCAAACACATGTCGTGCGCCTGCTGTATTTTTCGGACGGTGGCGTCGAGGACCGCACAGCAAGTCTACGCCTTGCCCTTCTTTGACACCGAGGCCATGCCCAGCAGCCCGCCCAACGTGCTGGTGCCTCTGATGAGCGGTTTTGCGCAGCAGGCTAAAAGAAGAAGTGTTGCAGTTTGTGGCCGTCGCTACTCGAGGGTCACCAGTGCGTCCTGGTCCTGGGGCGAGCGACGGATGTCCATGGGCAACCTCGTGCATGGCCCTACCGGCTGATGCGGATGAACCCGCGTCCAGGCTCGACTTCGGTAGCCCGTCTCCGTGCACACTGTCGATCCAGGTTGCTCAAGGACATGGCGAGGTGTTTCTCAAGCTCCTGTTGTACGCGGCGGAGGCACGAGCTCCTCTCCGGGTGAGACTGAGAGTCAAGGCGTTTTCCAATCCGGCGGAAATCCATCTGGTACGTAGCTAGCTAGTCTCCTGTTAATCGGTCCAGTAGCTCTATTGTACTCCCTCTGGTCTTTTTTAGTTCGCATATAAGATTTGACTAAAGTCAAGTCTTGTAAAGTTTGACCAGTTTTGTAGAAAAAAGTGTCAACATTCATAATCTGAAATCAATACCACTAGATGTGTCATGACTTCAAGTTTCATATTATATAACTTTAGCATGATAGATGTTGATATTTCTTCATATAAAAACAGTCAAACTTTGTGAAATTTGACTTCAGAGAATTTTAATATGCAGAGTAAAAAGGACCGAAGAGAGTACGTGTGTATTGTCTTCCGGGTGGAACCCAAGCCAGCTTCGGTGCGTACATACCCATATGCAATCTCGTAGAGCACGATGTTCAAAAAAAAATATCGTAGAGCACGCCTGAGCCCAGCCGGCGCCTCCTGACGAGCTGCCGAGGAGGTGCTGCTGCTGCAGCACAACGCCCTCTGGCCGGCACCCGTACGTTGCCGCGAGTTCCTACAGGCTACAGGACCACTGGCTCGATGATAGTGGCCACGGTGAGTTTGTGGATACTGCGGTCAAACCTGTGTGACATGGCGGTTAAACTTACGTGACATGTCTAGTTTTAGTTAAAATCATGTCCACGTCAGCATCAAACCATCCTAAACGGTACGAAAGACTAAACTTTTCTGATTTTGAAAGTTGAGGGATTAGTATTTGCTGATTTTAAAATTGAGGGATCATTTATAAACTTTCGAAATAGTTGAGGGACGAAATATACTTATCCCTTCTCATAATGGGAGTCGCTAAAACCAGTTTTCAGGCAATCCTTAATTTTTTAGGGTGCTCTACTCTAGTAAGATTCTCTATAATTTTAGTTTCTATTTTTTTTCTTTCTATAGTTCTATTTTTATTTTCTTTGTGGATATGAAGCCCATTTTCACTGTATTTTTATGCCACAGTACCCCGTCCGTTTCTTTTTAATTCGCATATAAAATTTGTCTAAAGTCAACCTTTATAAACTTTGATCAACTTTATAGAAAAAAACATCAACATGCACAATACGAAATCAATATCATTAGATGCATCATGGAGTTAATTTTCATAGTATATAACATTAGTATTGTAGATGTTGATAAATTTTAATATAAATTTGGATAAAACTAATTGGCATCAACTGTAAAATGTTAGCACGCGCTTATGCTTAGTACACATGCATGTAGGCTCTCTTAACATGCAACAACTGATAGTTTGTTGTGATCCCTTGACGGAACTCGTCTGACATTTCTTTCGATCGCATCTCAGTCCACCACCCTTTGTTTGTTAGGGACCTATCTATAGCATGGAATTTCTCCCAACACCATGGAATGGTGTGGTTGTGTATAAATAACTACTCCCTTCGTCCGAAATTACTTGTCAGAAAAATGGATATATCAAGACTTATTCTAATTCTAGATACATCCATTTATGTGACAAGTAATTTCAGACTGGAAACTCGTAGTACTACAATCTATTGACACTTCGGAAAGAGCTCGGGATTAAAAAAAAAGTACAAGAGATGCACAAGACGAGAGGCAACCCAGTACATGCGGTGATCTTCTTCGGGTGAGAGGTCAAATTCATTGGTACTGTGATCGACGAGTGTGCCTACCTATGCACTTGTGGCAGGTGGAAATATATGTATGTTTGTATGTGGATGTGGGCATGTGGCCAACCTTGAGTGAATAAAACAAAAGCCAGATGGACATGGCTGGTTGGTCAATACTCAATACTCCATCTATAAGAGGAGAGACAAGGCTGTGCCTCTTCTTCCCAGGCGAGGCCTCTTCTTCTTCTTCTTCTTCTTCTTCTTCTTCTTCTTCTTCTTCTTCTTCTTCTTCTTCTTCTTCAGTCCTTGTCTTTTACCGTCTCTCTGCTTCCCGCTAGGCCATCGGTTTTCGTTTCTCCCATTCATGCACTGATACTAGGCATGTACCCTGATCGATGCTACCTAAATTTCCTCTATAATCTCTTCATAGAATTTTTTTCACTCTTCTCTATGATCTCTTCACTGGTGCTTTGCGACGTTCATGGCCGATTTGACAGGGAGGAGCATGGAACCACCAGCTGCTGCATGGCCACCCTGCGGCTTTCCGGCCGACTGGTCCATGGAACCTTTGTGGATTCCTGGCTACCCTGCCGATTCTGCAATGTGCTTCCAAACACATGTTCCTAGCAGCTCTAGCGGAGGGCAGCTGCAGCAGGTTCAGCATGCGGCAGCCATAGCACCAAATTTAGCCATCCAAGAAGAAGACGACGAAGAAGATAATGATGAGGAAGAAGAAGAAGCACAATACAAGATGGAAATGGAGATCCACGACCCGATCCAAGTATTCACAGAAGCAACACATGAATTCAAGGTCGACATCGACATGAGGGACATGAAGATCCATAGGTACCCTGCAAGCATTAAACGTCTCAAAGGCTCCTACACCGCCCCGGCGACGGTGGCCGTCGGGCCTTACCACCATGGGAAGGACCGCCTCAAACCCGCGGAGAAGGTGAAGCACGCGGCCGCCAACCACTGCATCATGGAGTCGGGGCGCTCCGTCCAAGAGATGTACGCCGCGGTGGCCTCGGTCGCCGGCGAGGCCCGAGGGCTCTACGACAAGGACATGGTGGCAGGTATCGGCGACGATGACTTCCTGCCCATGATGTTCTACGATGCGTGCTTCCTGGTGCAATACATGCTCACGTGCACCAGTGGTGGCTCCGAGATGGATCCGTCGCTGCGCAGCTACTTCGACGGCAACGATAGCGATATCTTCCACGACATCATGCTCCTCGAGAACCAGCTCCCGTGGCTGGTGGTCAAGACCGTCATGGAGTTCAGGCCAGTGCCCTTGGAAGAGTTCATCACTTACTTGAAAGATGGCCTGCAAGACCGCAAATTAACCGAGAAGAAGTCTCCGATCTTGGACGATAGCTACGAGCCGCCGCACCTCCTCGGCCTTCTCCGATTCTACATTGTAGGGAGAGGCAACACCAAGCCATCGAGCTCGCGGAAATCGGCATCACGCTGACAGCCAACAAGACCAGCGAGCTCATAGAGATGGGCGTCAAGAACAAGCGGGTCCTCTTCGCCGAGATCTCCTTGCCGCCATTGTCCCTGGACCATGCGCGCGCGAGCTGGCTCGTCAACATGGCGGCCTTCGAGGTATGCACCACCCCAAACTTCCAAGCGGTCGACGACGAGGAGTCCGTTGTTAGCTCATACCTCCTCCTCTTTGCCATGTTGGTGGACCGGGAGGAGGACGTGCACGAGCTACGAAGGAAGCGTCTCCTCCAGGGAGGAGGAGGGCTCACCAACAAAGAGGCGCTCGACTTCTTCACCAGCCTTCAGGGTCTACCTCTCGGATCCAGCTATATCCGCATCATGGAAGAGATTGAGAATTACCGGGTGAAGAGGCGAACGCAGACCAAGTTGCACGCCTTCGTTTACAAGAACTTGAGGATCATCGTTACTGTCTTCTCCGCTGTTGGTGTACTTGCCGGTATCTTCGGCTCACTTATGTCTCTCAGGAGAAGATCTTAATTTCTCTAATTTCTTTTAGTGAACGTTCCTGCATCTACATCTAATGCCATTTGCAGTGATGTTCTCCATCTGTATTATTTATGTCTATTGGGCATTGAATCTGCAAATACATGTATATGAGATTGTTTACTTGGTGTCACTAGGCTAGTTTATAGCTAAACACTGTGCTTGCCATAGTTTACAGCTATCTACTCGCATTGTTGCTGGATAGGGTTTTTTTTTTTTTGAACTGTCACCGGGGGAGGGATAGCGATCCCTCCACCTGAATTTTATTGCCAAATCACCACTAGGGGGAGGCCCTCATTTTTACAAACATCAGCATACTCTTGGGGTGGGGTGGGGGAGTCCTAACAAAGCTAAGATCAGATCACCGCGTCAACGCACGCACCCACGCATCAACATCCGCACGATCCCGTGGACGTAGCCGTTCTCGCCAGAGAACAACATCCTCTCGACAACAGCTTAGGACCCGATCCAGAGATGGCACCATAGCCTGGAAGACCACCCCGTTCCGGTGCTTCCATAGGTGCCAGCAGCATAGGAGGATGAAGGTGTCGGGAGAGGCATCTCCTACGGCAACTCTTACATCGAGGGCGAAG